>NC_056729.1:397106995-397111995 GCF_019279795.1 Protopterus annectens | reverse complement strand
GACACTAACCAAATGCTA
Organism: Protopterus annectens; assembly: GCF_019279795.1. Taxonomy (NCBI): domain Eukaryota; kingdom Metazoa; phylum Chordata; order Ceratodontiformes; family Protopteridae; genus Protopterus; species Protopterus annectens. The sequence continues at coordinate 397,111,977 of NC_056729.1, read as the reverse complement.
CAGGATTTATTTTCTTTTGTGAAGGAACATAATGTGAATGGGTAGAGGATTTTATTGGCTATAGGTTCATAGGTTCATAGGTTCATACTAGGCTATCTGCCCAAGGGCATTTATAAGCCTAGCCCATAGTTATGTGGCTTTCACCACCCCTTTAGTTTGAATAAAAACTATGCCTATCATTTTTCTGTGCCTCTGTCAAGCAGTGACACTGAAGTAATCCCTGGGGTATATCTGCGATCTCCCATCCATTGGTCAAGATTCCTCTTGAACAAGGCCAGGAGGTGCTCTGCCTCACATGTACCGGGATTTTGTTCCACAGCATAGGGAGTCTCTGGGTGATGAATCTGTCCCTCCAGCACGTTCTATTTATAACCGTGTCAAGGTTTAAGTCTCCGCCCTTGTGGTTCTGAGGGATCTAGATTTTTTGAGGTGAAGCATATTCATCAAATCTGGGTTTGACATGGCCTTATATGTCAGGCACAGGTCACCTCTGAGCAAGCGGTATGAGACTGAATAGAGCTGGAGTTCTTTCAGTCGGGCAGCATAAGACATATTTTTGAGACCCTTTATCCTTTTGGTGAGGAACTTTTGGGGCCTTTCAAGCTGCAGCAGGTGTCTGGTCAGATACATTCCGAATGGGGCATTGTACTCAATCATAGGTCTAATGAGTGATGAGTACAGGGGGACGATGACCTCCCTTGATCTAGATGTGAATCCCTTCATGATCAGGTGGGCGATATAGATGGTTTTCCTAACTACTTTAGCAACATGAGTGTCAAGCGAAGGCTACTGTCAACTTGGGTCCCCAGATCCCTGATGACTTTTTCTGTGCTCAGTGGATTGCCACCTATATGGTAGCTAGGGGTAACCTTGTTTTTCCCAAAGGGTATGACTATACATTTTTTGGCGTTTAACTTCAGGCCATGGCTCTGGCACCAGTTATCCGTTTCTGTGAGGCCCTTCTGGAGGATATCTGTGTCAGATGTGTTTTCGACTATGGCGCCCAGTTTGCAGTCATCTGCAAACTTTGTCAGCCATAACCCTCCTGTGTTTGCTTGTACTTCAGAAAAGTAGATGCCGAACAAGAGTGGACCCAGGACTGAGCCCGTGGGACACCACTTGTGACAGGCTTTGAGTCTGACATGGCTCCAGCAACTTTGACCCTGTGGGTTCTGTCACTTAGCCAGTTTGCAACCCATCTTGTGATGTATGGGTTTACATTCAAGCTGATGAGTTTTTCGATGATACCTGAGTGGGGTATTGTGTCGAAGGCCTTTGCCAGGTCGAGGTAGGCTGTATGGACTGCCTTTCCCTCATCAATGGCCTTGGTGACTGTCTCGAAAAAGTCAACCAAGTTTAAGAGGCAGGATCTGCCTTTGACAAAGCCAAACTGGGTTGGATCCAAAGTCTGCAAGTTCCCTATGTCTTTATTTATGAGTTCCATTATGATCCTCTCCATGGCTTTGCAGATAAGGCTTGTCAAGCTAATGGGGTGGTAATTTTCAGGGTCTGTGGAGGCACCGCCCTTATGAAGTGGGACCACAGTCGCCGTGCGCCACTCCTTGGGTACGTATCCTGAGGTGAGGCTAAGATTAAACAGCTGTCCTAACTGTGGGTTTAATTCCTCGTTGAGTTCATGAAGCACACAGCCGGGGACACCATCCAGTCCCATGGATGCTGTGTTTTTTGCCTTAGTGAGGGCAGTTCTCACCTGGGCGTTGGAGATGTTTGGGGGCTACAATCCTCTGGAATAGATATTGCTCCTTTTGGGGGGGGGGAGAAGTTTGCACTGAACCTGTCAGCCAGTATGTTGGCAATGTGTGTAGGTTCAGTAATTTTCACATCATTTTGAACTAATTCTGAGCATATCTGGGAGTTTCCTCCTAGGTTTCTAACATAGCTAAAGAAGGCCTTATGATTGTCTTTAGAGTCCTTGGCGATTTTTCTCTCAAAATTTGCCTTGGATGATTTTATGAGAGCTCTTAGTTTTTACTTATAATGATCAAAGGTGTCTTACCTTTCAAGGATTTTGCTCTATCTTGTAGTAGCTTCCTCCTTTTGTTGTAGAGCTTGTTTATGGCTGGGGTCCACCAGACTGGATGCTTGCCTTTGGTACAGAGAGTCTTAGTTTTGTTTGGGATTGCCTGATCCATGCAGTCCTGTAGGTGCTGGTAGAAGGCATTTGTAAGTGATTCAGTGGTTTGAGTAATGTTTACCACTGGCTCAGGGGCCTTATAGGAGACCACACTAGTTTTAGAAGTGTGAAATCGGCTTTTGAGAAGTTTTTCACTGTGGTCTTTTTGTTTCAGGTGGGGGGATGAGGACCTCCAGCGAGATTAGTTTATGATCTGATCTCACCAGTGAGGGGTATACTTCGGTGTTGAACATTTTGATCCCATGTTCGTGATGATGAGATCAAGTATGTTTTCTCCTCTTGTGGGGATGGTGACTAGTTGTTCCATGGCATTTGAGTTTATGAACTCCAGGAATCTTTGGGTTAGAGTGTTCGGGCTTGAGTAGTGTTCCCAGTCAATATTAGGGTAGTTGAAGTCACCTAGTATGATGGTGTTTGGAGATACATTTATCCACTCCAATGTTTTCAGGAAGGCCATGTGAGGTTCCTGAGTTTGAGAGGGTGGCCTGTAACATGCTACAAATTGCAGAGCAGTCTTGCCTATGGTTAATTGCACCTGGATGGTCTCCGATGCATCGTGCGTTGCCACCAACCTTGAGGTGTGGGTGTCCTTTATGAATATGGACACCCCCCCTCCTTTCTTGGTGTTGTCCGGATTTTGAGGCTGGAACGCATGATATGAGGTGAAACCTGTTAGTGCTGGGGTGCTCTCAGGAGCCTTGAATCAGGTTTCTGTCACAGCACAGACATCGATGTTCTCCATATTGAGAAGGGCCTCGAGTGCGTGCATCTTGAGATTGAGACTTCTGGCATTGAGCAGCATTACCCTTAGTTTTTTTCCTTTTGGTGTTCTAGGGTGGTAGGTTTAGAATTTGAGCCTTGCCTAAAAAGGCACTATGGGGTGGCAAGAGCCTTTGCCAATATCCGGAAGCCCAGGGTGACAGGTGCAAGCCGTCCCTTGAAACAGCGTGGCTTGTCCAGCATGTCATCCCAGGCAGACAGACATTGGATCCCCTTTGAATGACACCAGAATTTAAGCCAATTATTAAAGCTGATCATCTTATCACTGTATTGTGGCATCATTCTAGGTGAAGGTAGGATACTGCTCAAGGTCAGGGTCATACCTGCCTGGGCTACATAATCAGAGAGCTCCTCGATGTCCCTTTTCATGTAGTCCAAGGAGGTACGTCTCAGGTCGTTGACACCAGCGTGGACAATGACTGAGTCGTACTTGTACCTGCTGTTGAGAGACCTGAGTGCTTGCATTATGTGGCGGATTCTAGCGCCCGACAGGCAGCTTACTGTGACCTTCTCCTTACTCAGTCTGGTGAGCGGGACGTCAGTGTGTCTGACTATGGAATCACCAATGACAAGTGTGTCTGGCATTTTGTTTGGCCTTAAGGGCTGTGACTGTTTGACACTCTGACTGTGTGGTCTATGTGATGCATGTGTTGGGTCCTGAGGTGGTAGTTGTTTGGGTGTCTGCTTTGGAGGCCTCTGCTGTTTTGGTAGATTTTTGATCAGAGCCTCCGAGTATGTCTTTGTGTGAGTATGTGTATGATTTGAAGTTGTGATGGTACCATGTGTGACTGGGTATGTATTGTGTGTGGTTACCTTCTCCTCCTGTCTGGTCTTGCCAGTCCTATGTTGAGAGAGCTCAGCCTCCAGTTTGGCCGTATAGTTGCATCTCGCATGTATTTGTGTTTTGTGGGAGAAGGAGAGGATTGTCTGTGTACATGAGGCAATTGTAACATTGCCTCAATATTCCCAGGTTCACCAGTTGAGCTGGAGAGGACACTAGCAACTGATCCCTCGACATACTAGAAGTAGTAGATAAAGAGACTTTCAAAGGACTCCGGGGAAGTGGGTTTTAGGCTGGTGGGGTACTATCTATAATAAGAGTGCTTTATCAAGGTGCAAGTACTGTAGGAGTAAGTGCTAGGCTTTACAGATAGAGAATAGTCTACTTGGGAATCAAGTAGAGATGAACTTTTCAGTTATAGGATATGCTGGTTAGATCAGCAGTACAGCTCGAGGAAGGTAGTTCTAAGGGAAAATTTGAAGAGTGGAATTTAGATGGCCCGAATAGTTTAACCTTGTTTAACCGCTGCTGCTCTTGTGTGCAACAGTGGCAACTCCGCGCTAACGCGTTTAGCATGTTTTATAGCAGGGGGCTGAAGGGAGCTAGGAATTGGCCCAAAACGACCAATGGACTACTAGTTTCTGGCTGAAACTTCACCAAATCAGACAAAAAGGCCGCTCAGTGCTTCCCACTCCCACTGGTAAGCAAAGAAACTTCCCTCCTTCCTAATAAGGCAATGGATCAGTAACAGGAACTAAAAACAAAGCCCAGGGATCAGCAACTCTGAAACTGGACTACTCTAGTTCAGTAAGGCGGGAAAACAAGAGATTTTTTTGTTTTATTACAGAGATAAGGAAAAAAACAGACAGTAAATGCTATATATGCTATAAATCGGCTAGCGCACTTTAGTGTGTAGCCTACAGAAACAATTTGCAACAATTAGTAACTTAAAGTGCAATAAACAGTGTAAAATGCAGAATGTGTATATATGATGTAACCTCTTTGTTTACTGTAATCCCTAATATGGAAGGGATATCAATGTTAGGAATTTTTTGATACGTAATAGCTCTTATTCAGATGTACACATTGAGCTAATATGCAGCTTGCTTGACATCATTTTGAATAGTAATGTGTTTTTGTTTAAAGGTGCTTACTATCAGCAGATGTTGGGCATAGCTATGGGCACACCTTGTGCCAATAGCTACTCCAACATTGTGATGGCTGAATGGGAGTCCCAGTGCATGCTTGTACATCTTTTAGCATGCA
>NC_056729.1:396681995-396796995 GCF_019279795.1 Protopterus annectens | reverse complement strand
GAAATCCAACTCCAAAAGAATACATTTCAATGAATATTTCTTAAACAATGATGACAGGAGTATAAAGATTATCACAAGCCTAGAGTTCACCTATAGGCTTTATCACTACATACCACAACGTACGGTGACATCAGTCATTTCCGCCACACGTGTAGATGAGCAACTTTCAATCCATCCTTGGTCTCAACTGGGGATTCATTTGCAAAGTGTCTCCAAGCATTGACTCTCTCCCCCTCCATGGGAAGGTGAGCAGGCAAACCCTCATTATTCATCCCCCCACCAGCGGATGTCTGAGCCATGAATCAAAGTGGGGCTGTCCTTGTTCATATGAAGTTATCCCTCTACATCGACAGAACCATTAGAAAGCTAGGTAAATTGGGCTATGTACAGATACTACATCTTTTTTTAACTAAAAATGATTCCTGTCTAGGTGGGGAACTTATTAATTATGACATTCCTTCCCAGTAGCTCAGTCATGTCCTGTATTGCACATGATAATTACTAGACATTATGCCAGCATGGTCCCAATCAGTATTGTATCCTTCTGTGCCAAAAAGTCTGATAAATAGTTGAAAGGTGAAGAAATTGTTAAACTACTGAAGGTATATGAAGCTGATGAAAATTAAAATGGAGTAAATATTGTATAACAAAGCCCTTTTATTTGTCTTTCACACTGGGATCTCAAATCTACAGTAAGTGGAATAGCAGATGTATTTATATATCAAATAACCCATGATCCTAGGTATATACTGGAATGGCATAGGAGCTAGAAATTAATGTGTTCCAAAGGTGAGAATATGTCAACATAAATTAGCTTATGGCTATGTATTTTATGCACAAATGTTAGTTAATTACTGGCAGCTTTCACCATCTGTTGAACTGTATTAATGTGGTATCGCTGAGTGTAGCGCATGTTGATAATACTGTTCAAGGTCACAGACAAATATGTTGAGAATTAGCTTACAAAACTGTAGGTATTCTCATAAGTTCATAAGTGCATATTTAAGTACTAGTCTGGCTGCCCTTGTGGGCCATTATAAGCCTATCCAGTTACCCTCTTACCCTTTTTGTGCTTGATTTAACCTGTCCCATTTGGTTACATATTGGTCTTACCCATCCCATGGTCTTAATTATATATAATTCATCAGCCTGGTAGTTGAATATTACAATGTAGACCCCAAAAGAAGATGCATGATCAGCTTGGCTAAGCAATTTCCTCTGGAATCCATTGTATAAATTCTGGCAGTACAAACACAGAAACATACATTTCAAAGGATTATGAATTTCTTTAGGTGATGCTGGATAACCCCTGCAGCCTTGGCTATTGACATTCCTAAGGTATCAGCTAACATAGAGGCGATCTCGCTTAACATACAAGGCCATGTCAAACCCAGAGCTGTTGGACATGCTACACTTAAAGAAATCCCAATATCTCAGAGCCACACACTCTAAACCTTGTCATCAGAATGAACAAAACATACTGGAGGGATAGGTTTCTGACCCTGAGACTCCCCAGGCTCTGGAATAGACTGCCCATACATGTCAAGCAGAGCGCCTCTTTGGCCCTCTTCAAAAGGAACCTTGACGGTTGGATGAGAGATAGGAAATTCACCCTGGGGATCACGACTAGACAGGAGTCCAGGGAAATAAATATTGTGGGAAGAAATAGCAAGGGAATTGTTATGGCTAGGCTTGCATAGGCCCTAGGGCTGATAGCCTAGTACTAACCTCTGTACATATGAACCTATGAACACCTCAGGAAGAAGGATAGCCTTTTACCAAAGCCCAGACTTTGGGTGTGCAAATGGACAAATGAAACAGAGTTCCTAGTATCTAATTTTTTATTATTTGTTTCTGCAGAACATTCCTAGGAAACTCTCATTGTCCTAGTGTGTAGCATGTTGTAGAACATTCCATTTTGTTAGCATAACTACAAAACCATAATCTAATATATAGCCTGGCTAAGCAACACCAGCCCCTCAATAATAGGACAGCACAATGGAGGAAGACAGCAGCTAAGAAATGGCAACCACATCACATGCATCAGCATGTCCTGTATTAAGCTCTTTTCTGTAATTCTGTAACTGTGGATGTCACTTGGGTAGAATTTCTCTTGCTGTACTATGCCATCAGCATTTAAATATGCAAAAGTCTGCTGCAGACTTGACAGGAGCACACCCAATTCACACAGATCAGTATGTGCAAAGAGACAGCTCTGTAGATCAAATATTACCCAAATATAGAAGCAGAACAGGAAACATGCCTTTGCTAAGACCAAAATATAGAAGCAGTGCAGGACACCTGCATTTGATAGGATTAGTGCACATGCTAGTTGTTCATAAAAATAGTTCTGGGTTGGTATTTTATATATATATATATATACATCTAGTTCTGGGTTGGTATTATATATATCTATATATCTGTATCTATCTATCTATCTATGTATGTATATATATATATATATATATATATATATATATATATATATATATATATATATATATATATATATATATATATATATATATATACATAAATATATATAGATATAGCTAGATATATAGTAATATATAAATATATATGTATCATTGCCAGCTACAGGACCCCTTCCATGAATCAGGACACCCACTCTGCCTATTTGGATCTACTTGAGTCTATCAAGATACATCCGAACATCTTGGTTTTGGGTGAATTTAACTACTCATTCATTGACTGTGGAAATTGCTCATGTGCAAACTCACTTGCCCAAAGATTCCTCAACTTCATTAACTCCAATGCCCTAGACCAGCTAGTTGACACCCCACAAGGGGTGCCAACATCCTGGATCTGGTACTTATCAATATGGGGGACTATTGTAGCACTCCCATTGTGAGGTCTTCCTTGGTGAGATCTGACCATAAATCAGTCTTATTTGAAGTTACACCTGACTCCCCCACCCCACCACAAACTAAACTAAAAAACTTCTCCAAATCAGATTATAACCTCTTACGGGATGGTATAAATAGCTTCACTGCACCTCCCCACTCAGATTGAACTGGCAACTATGCTGAGTTCTACACAAATGCTCTATACAAACACCTGAACAAATGCATTGGCTTATCCATACCCGATAGGACCAAAACAAGCACCTCAAGGAAAAGCAAACCTTTCTGGTGGACAACTGCCATTAATAGGCTTTACAATAAGAGGAAGAAATTGCTCTCTAAACTGGAAACTGGAAGCCCTAAACTGGAAACACTCCCTCCTCAGCTTAAACAAGTAAATGAGACTTTTTGTGAAGTTTTCCAAAGCTAACTATAAATCCAAATTAGCTTTCTCAACTAAGGACAACCATAAGGCGTTCTTTAGTTATATCTGTAACATAAAAAGAAAGGCCCACATTTTCGCTGAACTGGTAGTTAATGATACCACATATACCAAGCCTGTGGACATTGCTAACTTGTTAGCCATCAGGATCTTTGAAAACTTTACTCCACTGTCCCCACCAAGCCCAAGACATCCCTACCACCTGTCCTCTGCCTTCTATCTCTAAAGAGCAAGTTGTGAATGCCCTCTCTAAGGTCAAAACACAGAATCTATGGCACCTGATAACATCCCAGGATGCATACTACATGTGCTCAAATAAAAATTAGCAACGCCATTGGGTACTCTTTTCAATCATAGTCTAAGCACCAGCTTCTTCCTAGCTGAATGGAAAAATGTTACTGTTATTCCCTTGCACAAAGGTGGTGCTTCCACTGACCCCCAGAACTATAGACTTGTTAGCCTGACTAGCCTTATCTGCAAGGCCATGGAGAGAATCATCATGGACCTTATCAACAAGGATATTGCTAACATCTAAACACTTGACCCTACCCAATTTGGACTTGTCAAAGGGAGATCATGCCTGTTAAACCTGGTGGAGTTCTTTGAGACAGTCACAAAGGTCCTTGATGAGGGAAAATCTGTGCATATAGCCTACCTAGATTTAGCCAAGGCTTTTGACACTATCCCCCACTAAGGCATAATTGACAAATGCACCCAGCTAGGTATCAGCCCATATATCAATAGATGGGTCACTAACTGGTTCACTGATAGAACCCCTATAATCAAAATAGGGGAATCCACCTCCATGTTCCACAGGGATCAGTCCTGGGACCTCTACTGTCTGGAATCTATTTCTCCGAAGTGCAAGCTAAAACTAAAGTTCTGTGGCTGACAAAGTTTCTGATGACTGCAAACTTGGAGTGGTTACAGAATCTCCAAACGATGTCAACATCCTACTAGAGGGTCTTGCGCAAACAAATGACTGGCATCAAAGTCTCGAAAGTTCAAAATACTGAAAACTCAAATTCCTGAAAACATACAGGATACCAACACTTACTGTATTTCAGCACAAGTACATACAGAAGCAAATAAAACACAAACCATATTACTCTTCTCCAAGTATAAAATGGGGGGCAAGCCCCCCTGCACCCTCCATGTGGGGGCTGTGCCCCCCACATCCCCTGCTACTTAAATACATCAACTCCAAGACTGCACTTAGTGTAGTGAAGTGCAATCTTGGAGGTGATATATTTAAGTAGCAGGGGGTGTGGGGGCCGCAGCCCCCCTGCATATAGTTGAAGGGTAATATGTTTCTGTATGTACTTGTGCTGGAATATAGTAAGTGTTGGTATCCTGTGTGTTTTCAGGATTTTGAGTTTTCAGTATTATGAGTTTTCAGTATTTTGAACTTTTGAGATTTTGGTCTCAGGATTTTAGTCTTCAGGATTTTGGTCTTTCAGGATTCTGTAGCACTTATATATATATATATATATATATATATATAGCTATATGTGTGGGTGCATATACAGCTATCTATTTATACCTCTCTCTCTGTATATATATATATATATATATATATATATATATATATATATATATATATATATATATATATATATATATATTGGACCATAGGATCACAGGAGGTTACTAGGCTAACGACCCTTGGGCCCTTACAAGCCTAGCCAAGTTTTACCCTTATACCACGATCAGTACCTATTATCCCTGTCCAAGGGGGACATAGGTGGATCCCCTGGGGTGAATTTATGGTAACCCATCCACTCTTCCAGATTGTATTTGAAGAGGGCTAATGAGGTCCTCTGCTTGACATGAAGCAGGAGTCTGTTCCAAAGGTGTGGTAACCTCTGGGAGACAAATCTGTCCCTCCAGCAGGTTCTATTAATGTCACATACCAGGCTAAGGCCATTAGAGCAAGTAAACAGTGTACAATTTGTCTTATGGATATGTAGCATTTCCAATAAAGCAGGGTCAAAGATTGCCTTATATGCAAAGCAGAAATTGCCACTGAGTAGTCTGTATGAAACAGAATAAAGTGATAGTGATTTCAGATGATCCATATAGGACAGATGCTGAAGACTTTGAATTTTCCTTGTGAAGAATCTTTGTGGTCCCCCCAATTGCTGCAGGTGCTTGGAAAGGTATATACCAAAAGGGGCATTGTAGCCAATTGTTGACCTGATGAGGGAAGAGTGCAGGGAGGTTATAACTTCTTTTTCTCTTGAGGCACCACCCTTACTAATGAGATGAGTGATATAGAATGCCCTTCTCACCACTGCAGAAACATGGTGATCAAGGGCAAGGTTGCTGTCAAACTGTGTATCCAGGTCTCTCACCACTGAGTGGGTACTTAGGGTGTTGTTATTGATCTAGTAGTTAGCAGGGACATCACTCTTACTGAAAGGGATGGTAATGCATCTTTTTGTATTGAATTTAGAATCCAGTCTAGTAGTGCATGCCTTGTGCTATGTGTGTTGATTCTAGTGGGTGAGGTGATTACTTGAGTGAAACTGAATAGGTTAATGTTTACAAATAAATGGTTTATATTCACATCCACAAATATAATAGTTTATTTACATCAGTGGAAAGCCATTGAAAGATGTTTTTGAGAGTGGGAATGTTGTTGGCTAGAGGCATATATATAACAACAATGCAAATAGTTTTGTGCTTGTTCTGGTATAGGAGTACAGTAGATATCTCTATGTTGGGATAGTTGGGGTGACTCAGTGGATGTATGGTGATGTTTTGTGTGTTTTTAAAAAGTATTGCAACCCCTCCAGCTTTTTTGTGTACTGTAGCATTTCTTATTATGCTGTATCTTGGGGAATGATTTCATCTTCAGTCCAGTGTTTGGTTTTAGACAAGTTCAGAGGTGAACAGAATGTCTGAGTTGTATGCTGCACATCAGGGCATGTCACACCCCAGCACTGTCCAGCATGAGTAGCTCATCAAATGTACCGCATGAACAATACTGACAGGGAAAATTGAGTGAGAAGAGCTTTAGATTTTGGGCTCATAAAAATTCTGTCGTTTATGTTATTACCAGTACTAAATAATAATAATAATAATAATAATAATAATAATAATAATAATAATGATGATAAGTAATCACTTTAATTCACTGTCAAAGGAAAAAACTTCAAAGACCAATACACGTAAGGTTCAGTTAAGGCACTTTTAATTTACTTGCTGCAAGGAGACAAAAACATGCAAATACAAGGATTTGTCTAACTACTAACAGGAAGTAAGTTCATTTTTATACTGTTTTACAAGACATGGCCTTTTAAGCTGACGTAATCAAACACAACTTTTAGCATTGTTCTACAGCAGATGTTACTTCAGATTGTCTGCTGACATGACTAGATTTGTGAGAAACTTTTCACAAAAACAACCTGGCCTTGGTGACCATTAATCCGTTTGCAAACGCCTATTGTACAGTGTTACATTTCAAGGTACTCTTCTAATACAGATACAAGCAAATGCTGATTGCAGTTCATATTTTCAAGCAGGCTTTGTCCTAATTATCTGTAACTTCTACAGCTGTGTATTTTCACACAGCGCAGCGGAACTTCTTGTCTAAGTTTCATACAAGTAGTATTGTTCTATTCATTATTTTCCTAACGCAAGCAGAAATCACCTGCTTCTCAGTAAATTTCCAAGGCACAAGCAAGATTTTAGCTAACAATACAAAGTCAGAAAGCATCTGCAGTTTGTACAGATTTATGCAGTATGAAATAAAATAAATGTGTTAACCCTTTTCAAACTCTAAATGCACTAAGCATATTACTAATACACACATTAATACATATTTTTCTAACATTCACATTTAAACATGTATTAATATGAACACACACACACACACACACACACACACACACACACACACACACACACACACACACACACACACACACACACACACACACACACCACACTATATGGTAGCAATGCCAACCATTTGCCACTATTGTACTCTGCTTAAAGTACAATTAAATGGATATGTGAAAAGTACTCTGTTCACTGCCATAAATATTTTATTTCTTCTGCTTTTTTGGGGACAACTCTCACCCCCTTACTGAACAATTAACAGACGATTTTACTGAAATGAAAGCATGGTGTAAGATTCTGGCAACTTCATGAAGTTGCTACGAAAAATGTTTTTAGTCTAATTACAACTTTACTGACTGTATTTGCATATGTGTTCATGTTCATAGTTCTTCAACTGGGCTCCTGTGTGAAGCACCTTAGTTGCAGTGTCAGAATGCTTTGTCACTGTCTATGTGAGTTTTCAATTGAATCTCTTATTCACTCCCACATCCTAAATACATGCTGGTCGGTGAATTGGTGATCTTGTAAATTGCCCATAGATGTGTATGAGTTTGTGTGTGTGTGTGTGTGTGTGTGTGTGTGTGTGTGTGTGTGTGTGTGTGTGTGTGTGTGTGTGTCTGCATATGAGTAGAACCACTTGACATACCATGTGTGCAATATTAGGTGGCATTGGTATTATATAACTTCTGGGTGTTAATTACATAAGCTATACAAAATATGTTGTCTGTCTTCATGATTACTATTTAAAGTAGTAGAGCTACTACAAATGTCTGTATATAATCATTTAGGATTACGGTCGACATAGGTTTTTGGAGGTGACTTCTTTAACTTTGTATGGCTTGGACCTGTGCATATTTTACTACAACATGCCTCTAGTTTTCTGCATGCAATGGTGTTAGTGTTCTACAGATGTATACAGTATGTATCATTAAAGTCTTGCGTAAATATGGATGACAGCTGATATGATGCACATTTGATATACTGTGGGTTACAACGTGACTTGGCATTTTTGTTTTGAACTCTTTCATTATGGCGCAGTGATATTTAGAGGAGCTGTTATTGCTGATCTTTTGGACTATTTCTGATGTAACTACTTCTGCAGTATTAAACACAATTGTGACATTTTTCTTCCTGTTTTATGGTTAGTATCACTATTTAGATACACTTATCAAAGTATTATAATTTCAAGCATCATTGATTATGCCTCAGAGGTCAAAAAGATCAGCAATAAATGTTTTGAGTCTTATTAGTTGGTTTAGTTACATATAGCCTGATGTTATGTAATACAGCAGGTTGTAAATATACTACACTTTTTGTCAGGATTTCACTATAAACCTAGACATGGTATGCCATGATGTGCTGTCCAGCACGATCTGTGTGCAATGTTGTACTTCTTGGACCATGTATTGCAAATGCCACTCTCTGTATCACAAACTGAAGGTAATGCTTCTTTGTTTTGGAAGATGAGTTATGGCAGTTTGGTTAAAATTATTATGGGGATAATTGCATGCTGTGCTTGTGTTACAATTTATCTCCATGGTGGCAGTCTCCTTAAATTACAGCATCTGACCTATTATATAACTGCTTTTCTTGAATGCACAGGCTGTGGCATGCAGTTCTTCACAGTGGCCAAAGTATATTGATCACTACATCTCAATGAGACCCCCCCCCCCCTTAATGGATCTGTTGCATACCATTTGCCCCATAGGAGCCCAAGTTTTCAGATGTTCTTCGTGTTTCACTGTTGCAGTCATTACATTTGGGTTATCTGCTTGCAGTAGCCATCAGTCAGCCTGATTAACAAAGTCTTGGGTCCTACGTCGGTTGCTGTCTCTTCTTCCGTGACGTCAGGGGTATAAAACATGCAGCCAATATCATTACATCAGTCTTTCTTGCCGTGCGGTGCCTGAAGCAGAAGCAGTTCGCAAGTGCTGGTTGGCCGACTCCTGAAATTTTCGTTTTCGAGTTTCGGAACAGAAGTCTTCAACTAAAAGCTAAGTACCCCATTAGGGAAACTTTTTCTTGCTTTAAACCGAAGTCAGTAAAAGTAAATAATTGCATTTCTTGAGGAAAGCAAATACCTCATAAAGATTTTCATTCGTACTGTATTCCTTGCCTAGGCCCTGACCACAACATACCTCGCTGTCGGTTTTGTACCTTATTTAAACCATGAACTATCCGTCGTCAGTATATTTGCGCTTCTAAATTTTTTGGTGCTTGGTTCACTTATCCTGATATGTCTTCGGTAAGCCATCCGACTACCGACATTCCGAAAAAACAGAAAGATAAAGACAGAGACAGGCCACCCAGTTCGCTGGTACTCCGTGAGGTGCTTTCGCAGCCCCTGATACCCGCTAATTCAGATTTTCAGGCCTCTACTGAGACCCATTCGGAGTCCGGTATGCCACGAGATGCTTCAACTATGGAACCTGTGGATGTCTCTACCTTGGATGGGTCCAGAGCCGCTGTGCAAGCACCGGCTTTTGAGGGTGCATTCAGGCCTACTGACTTGCATATTAAACCGGCGCTATCTTCTTCTTCAAGGCCTAAAACTCTAACCATGCCTAGAAAACTGACGCCCAGACCGCATGGTCAGGCCTCTATGCCTAAAGAACAAATGATAAGAATGACTGAAGACCTTATTACTTTAATCAGGGGAAGCCAACCTTCCCCCTCTAAGAGACCTAGGATTGAGTTTGCTTATAAATGTAGATAGGATGACCAGGTGGGATGATGACCAGGATTTACCCTTATCTACCTATGAGGATTCTGATGCTGAGGACTCTATTCCCTCTGCTTCCCCCCCAGAGTATTTCTCTTTTGGTGAAATCTTGCATACTCTCAGAGAGCTTTTTTATTGGGAAAGTCAGGATTTCTCTGATTCTAAAAAGAGGCTTAGGGATTTCTTACTCCTGCCCTAGCACAGGCCTTCAGCTATACCTCCTCTACTGGACATTGTTGATGATGCCTTTTTGGAATCTAGCATGGCCCCTGGCTCTTTACCTCCTATTTCCAGAAAACCTGATAGATATTACAGGGCTCCTGACTCTCACAAGTTCCTTTTCAAAAATCTTACTGTGGATCCTGAAACCATTTCATAGGGACCCAAGGGCATTAAAGCTACTACTGTCAAAAATCCTACCCCCTCTGATAGAGACTCCAGGGCACTGGATAGATGGGGTAAGAAGGTATAAAATTCTGCAACTTTGGCCATTAGGGCCTTGAATTGCCAGTTTCATAAGTTAAAGTATCAGCTGCATATTATTGGATTGCTTAAACAGAAAATTATGTTGATTCCTGATTGTGCTGAAAATAAGGATTTACAGGATTTTATGCATTCTGCTGAACAAGTTGGTAAACCTCCATTGCAATGTGGTTTTGATTCACTAGAGGCATCTTGTAGGGCTGCGGTAACGGGGTCTGTACTTAGAAGGCATGCTTGGCTTAAGGAGCAGTCCTTGCCACATCATGTTAAAGCGAAATTACTGGATGCACCCTTAAATCAGGGTCACCTGTTTGGCAACAAGGCAGAAGAAGTTCTTAAAAAGATGGAGGAAAAAGCTAAATCTATGCAAACTGTTAAAGACTTTTTACAAGTACAACCTCCAAGATTTAGTAGGCATTGGCCTTCTAAGAATTGGTCCTTTCCTGCCTCTTCCAGACCTTCTCAGTCCAAACCCAGATCCAGCAGAGCACCCAGGCTTCAGTCCCAGGGGACGCACAGGACTAAGCAGTGGGGGGCCCCCACTTCCAAATTTGGGAGTAATAAAACTCCCCCCTATGGTAAACTGTCTCAGTGACTTCTTTTTAAAACTTGCAAGCACTTCTCAACTGACTGCCCCTTTGGAGGGAAAGATTGCACTTCATGCAAAGAACTGGGGACTCATTACCCAGGACAAATGGGTTTTAAATAGTGTCCCAAGTATACAGATTTCACTTCCACAAATCACCAACTCCAAGTGGTTGGCCAGATCTACTTCCAAAGCAGTGGGCAGAGGCCCAAAAGCAAGTACTCTCTCTCTTAAGCATAGGGGCTATTCAATTGGTTCCAGAAGAGAAAAAGAGACAAGGTTTCTACTCGAGATTTTTCCTGGTACCCAGAAAAGACAATTCATGGCATCCTATCCTGGACCTGCCTACTCTAAACACCTTTTTGGTGGTTCCAAAATTCAAGATGCTGACTTTTCACCAGTTACTTCCTATGCTAAGCAAAGATGCCTGGTTGGCAACACTAAATTTAAAGGAAGCATACCTGCACATCCCAATCAGGGAATCTTGCAAAAGATACTACGCTTCAAAGCAGGCTACACGCACTATCAGTTCTCTGCACTGCCCTTTGGCTTATCTACTGTGCCCAGGGTATTCACAAAGTGCCTAGCTCCAGTCATTGCATTTTGCAGGCAAAGCAATATTCAAATATACCAATACCTGCACGATTGTCTAATTCATGCAGAAAACCAGGACATACTTTTGAATCATCTGGCTTTTGTACAGAGGGTGCTAACTTGTCTGGGGTACACAATAAATGAAAAGAAATCACACCTGGCACTCTGTCAACAAATTATATTCCTGGGAGCAAGCTTGAATACAACTTCCCAGATGGCTTTTCTCATGTCAGAGAATCAAATTCACTTGACAACCTACTTCAAACAAGTGGTCACAAAAACCCTGCTATCTGCAAGGCAAATACTACAAGCCTTGGGGTTCATGGCCCCCTGCATTCTTCTAATTCCATATGCAAGACTGCATATGATTAAACTACAGTGGTATCTAAAAAGCTTATGGTGTCAACATTCTCAGGATCTAGAAGCAATGATTCCCATCATTCCTTGTCTATGCCTAGAGTTCCTTTGGTGGGCAGAAGCCTGCCACCAAAACAAGGGACTTCCATTCACACTACTGCCTGCCACCCAAACCCTAACAACAGACGCATCAGACTATGCATGGGGGGGGGGGGCACACTTGGCAGGGAAGTGCATTCAGGACAAATGGAACCCAATTCAAATGCACCTTCACATCAATCATAAAGAAATGTTAGCTGTACAGAATACTCTGACAGCCTTCAAAGACCACATTCTTCCAGGACAATTAATGGCAAAGACGGACAACACCACTGTTATGTGGTACATAAACACACAGGGGGGTACACATTCTTACCCCCTCTGCAGACTAGCCATGGCATTGTGGAACACAGCCTTGAGCTACCAAGTACATCTACAAGCTCAATTCCTGCCAGGAAAACTAAATACACTGGCAGATGGACTAAGCAGAACCCTCATGGACCCACATGAGTGGAAACTGGAACCAAGGATTTTCAACATGTTGACAAGCAAATGGGGGAGCCCAGATATAGACCTGTTTGCCTCCCCCCAAAACTATCAACTGGAAAAATTTTGTGCAAGGACTCCCCACAGACAAGCTTGGAAAGTGGATGCTGTGTCCTTCAGCTGGAAAAACCTATCAGTTTATGCCTTTTCTCCTCTGCTTCTGCTCTCCAAAGTACTACTAAAGATCAAACAAAACAAACCAAGGATAATTTTGATTACACCAGCCTGGCCACATCAACACTGATACCCCCTCCTGCGCTCTGTGTCACTGTTGGCCCCATAGCACCTGCCTCAGACTCCTACCCTGCTGTCTTAGCAGGAGAATCAGATTCTGCACCCTCAGCTTCAAACACTGAACCTAGCAGCCTGGCTAATTACTTAAGCTCTCCTTTACCATCCCTCAGTAAACTAGTGATGGATGTCATTTTAGAGGCAAGGAGGCCTAGTACTAGAAAATCTTATGCTGAAAAATGGAAAAGATTCTGTGCCTGGAACCAATCTCAAGGGATGAGCACAGCAGTGCCCAATTTACCTCAGATTTTACAATACTTAACTGAGATGCTTCACAAGGGCCTGTCTTTCCTCAATAAAAATTCATGCCTCTTCTCTCTTCCACTGCTCAAGCAGTTCCTCAGAGGGGCCAAAAATTTAAGACCACCCAGGAGAGCTCCAACTCCAGCCTGGGACCTTAACTTTGTATTGGAGAAACTCACCCTTCCTCCTTTCGAGTTAGCTGCTACTGCAGATTTAAAATTCCTTTCTTGGAAAACAGCTTCCTTTTTAGCTATCCCTTCAGCAAGAAGGGTATCTGAATTACAGGCCCTTATGGCAGTGGAGCCTTTCATCATCTTTCATGTGGACAGGGTGTCCCTTAGGACCAATCCCTCTTTCATGCCAAAGGTGGTATCCAGTGTGGCACAGAACAAAGGGGAACAGATACTGCACTCCTTAGATGTGCACAGACAACTTAGATTCTACTTGGACAGGTCTAAACCTCAAAGGAAATCTGAACAACTGATGGTGGCATTTGCTGCAAGGACAGAGGGGAAGGCTATTTCAAAGTGAACCATCTCCAAATGGATAGGCCGTTGCATTCATTTCTGCTATAAGCACCATGGAAAACCTATCCCACAGGGGATCAGATCCCACACAATCAGGGCTGCATCTACCTCTACAGCCTTTCAAAGAGGCGTACCTACCAGGGGCATCCTAGAAGCTGCTACCTGGAGTTCTGTACATACTTCACCAAGCATTACCATTTGCCAATTTTTCTTTAAATCCAGAGTTGGCTTTGCCACTGCAGTTTTGCAGGGCTTTATAGCTGGTCCTAATTCTATCTAAATTCCTCCTCCCATTCTTAGCTTTGGAAATCTACCCAAATGTAATGACTGCAACAGTGAAACACGAAGAACATAGTGCACTTGTGTACACTTACCATAAATGTAGATGTTCGAGTGTATTCACTGTTGCAGTCCTGGTTACCCTCCCTCCAACCCCCTGACTTCTTTTGGCTATACCTCTACTCTCCCTTACTATGCTCAAAAAGCTTTTTGGTGTATTTGCTTTTTTGTTGGAGGTATAACCTTGTATATTTATAGATTTAATTGCTTCCCATTAGGGGGGCACCTGGCATCTGGGGCAAGAAAAACTGATGTAATGACGTCGGCTGCATGTTTTATACCCCTGACGAACTGACGTCATGGAAGAAGAGAAAGCAACCGATGTAGGACCCAAGACTTTGTTAATCAGGCCGACTGAGGGCTACTGCAAGCAGATAACCCAAATGTAATGACTACAACAGTGAATACACTCGAACATCTACATTTATGGTAAGTGTACACAACTGTACTTTCTGTACTAGGCATGCTGTAGTACAGGAGGCAATTCAATGCAGTTGTTGACCTCATGTTGTAGCACTGGGAATGTACATGGTGCATTGTGGGATACAGGCCACTCACATCTTGCATTTATACTGTGAATGTAGTTCATAGATTTATTGGCTCATAGATATTTACTAGGCTAATGATGACAAGGGCCTTTTTAAGCCTAGCCATGCATCCTAAATCTCTGACAAGTTCTGGTACCCTTCATAAGTGTGGGCTTGGGAGATGAAACATTTACAAGCAGGGGCCTGGGAGATGAGCCATTTACTAGAGACATAGGTGTCAAACCAGGGATGAATTTCTTGTTCCCCATCCAATTGTCCATGTTAGACTTGAATTAGGTTAGGGAGGAACTCTGCTTCATATGGAGCCTGTTCCAGAGAAGGGGTAATATATGGGCTACATGCCTGTCTCTCAGCAGGTCCTATTTATATCACAGGCAAGATTTAAGTTTTTAGAACAGATAATTATGGTGCTTTTTGTTTTGCAGATATGCAGGAGGTCCATCAGAATGGGGTCTGACAATGAATGCCTTGTTTGTCAGGCATAGATCTCCCCTCAACAGCCTGTACTAGAGAGAATACAGGGATAGGGCCTTGATGCGGTCTGCATTGGACATGTTACTTACAGTATACCCGGTAATCTTTTAGTGAGGAGCCCCTTTGGATGTTCCAGTTGTTGGATATGCCTGAGTAGGTACATACCAAAGGGGGCATTGTACTCAATGATAGGTCTGATGAATGCTGAATACAATGGAACAATTACTTCTTTGGTCTTAGATGTCATGTCCTGCACAACATAGAATGATTTCCTCACTACTGTAAACGCGTGATGGTTAAAGGCTAGATTACTGTCTATGTGTGTCCCTAAGTCACTGACTACTGGGTCAACTCTAAGGGGTGTGTTGTTAATATGATAGTTACAGGGGTGGATGACTTCCTGAAGGATACTGTTATGCATTTCTTGTCATTTAGTTTTAGTCTATGGCTTTGACACCAGTTATTTGTATGCGTCAGCCCTTCCGGGAGAACATTTGTGTTGGTGGTGGATTCAGTGACAGCTCTTAATAGGTTCATAGGTTGGTACTAGGCTATCAGCGATAGGGCATTTACAAGCCTATCCATAACAATTCCCTGGCTATTTCTTCCCACATTATTTACTTCCCTGGACCCCTGTCTAGCAGGGTGACTGATGTGATCCCTGGGGTGAATTTCCTTTCTCCCATCCAATCGTCAAGGTTCCTTTTGAAGAGGGCCAAAGAGGCACTCTGCTTGACATGTATGGGCAATCTATTCCAGAGTCTGGGGAGTCTCTGGGTCAGGAACCTATCCCTCCAGCATGTTTTGTTTATTGTGATGACAAGGTTTAGATCCCTGGAGCGTGTGGCTCTGAGGGATTGGGATTTCTTTAAGTGTAGCATGTCCAACAGCTCTGGGTTTGACATGGCCTTGTATGTTAAGCAGAGATCGCCTCTGAGTAGACGATGTGCAACAGAGTATAGCTGGAGTTTTTTAAGGTGGTCAGCGTAGGGCATCTGCTTTAGGCCTGTGATTCTTTTAGTGAGGTATTTCTGCGGCCTTTCCAGTTGTTGCAGATGTCTTGAGAGGTACATACCAAATGGGGAGTTGTATTCTATAATGGGTCTAACGAGGGATGGGTACAGTGGGACAATGACCTCCTTTTTTTTGGATGAAAAGCCCTTAGTGATGAGGTGTGCCACATAGAAGGATTTCCTGACTGCTGTGTGGATGTGGTAATCGAAGGTGAGACCACTGTCCACCTGTGTCCCTAAGTCTCTTATCACACTTTCAGTGTTTAGTGTACTGCCACCTATATGGTAATTCACGGATACGTGTTTTTTCCCAAAGGGGATAACTATACATTTCTTGGCATTGAGCTTGAGCCCATGGCTCTGGCACCAAACATCTGTTTCTGTAAGGCCCTTTTGTAGAGTATCCACATCATTTGGGGATTCAATAATGGCTCCCAGTTTGCAGTCATCTGCGAACTTTGTTATCCAGAGTCCCTTAGTGTTGGCCTGTACTTCAGAGAAGTAGATGCCAAACAAGAGCGGTCCCAGGACTGAACCCTGAGGTACTCCACTTGTCACTTGTCTGGAGCTGGATTTGGAGTCGGCTACTTTTACAGTGTGGGTTCTATCAGTAAGCCAGTTAGCAACCCATTGGGTGACGTAGGGATTAATGCCCAGCTTAGTAAGTTTATCTATGATTCCAGAGTGGGGGATGGTGTCAAAGGTCTTGGCAAGGTCTAGATAGGCTGTGTGGACCACCTTACCCTTGTCCATGGCTCTGGAGACTGATTCGAAGAAGTCAATCAGGTTCTGGAGACAAGATCGGCCCTTCACGAACCCAAACTGGGTGGGGTCCAGTGTTTGAAGGTTGCCAATGTCTTTGTTTATAAGTTCCATGATAATACACTCCATGGCCTTGCAGATAAGGCTTGTCAGACTGATGGGACGGTAGTTTCCAGGATCCAAGGTGGACCCCCCCTTGTGGAGTGGGATAACTGTAGCTCTGTGCACTCAGTGGGCATGAAACCTGAGGTGAGGCTATGATTAAACATGACACTTAGGTGAGGTGCCAGTTCATATTGTAGTTCATGTAGTACACAGCCCGGGATGTCATCTGGTCCCATGGATGCTGTATTCTTAGCTTTGGAGAGTGCGTTTTTTACCTGTGTGGCTGTTATTACCGGAATTTGGCAATCTTCCGGTATTGAGATGGGACATTTAGGGGGTGAGAGGGGGGTGAAGTTGGCACTGAATCGATCTGCCAGGATATTGGAAATATCCTTGGGATCAGTATATTTAATGCCATTCTGCTTTAGCTCAGAGCACATCTGAGCATTGCCATTTAGACTCGACATAGTTATAGAATGCCTTGTGGTTGTCTTTGGAATCTTTGGCAATTTTATTTTCGTAACTAGCTTTGGAGGATTTTATGAGGGATCTCAGTTTCTTACTGAGGCTGGTAAGGAAGTTTTTTGCATCCTGGGATTTTCCTCTTTTCTGCAACAGTTTCTTCCTTTTGTTGTAAAGTTTGTTTATGGCAGGAGACCACGACATTGGCTTCCTTTTTTTGGATGAGAGCATCTTGGTTCTATTTGGGATGGCACAATTCATGCATGAGTGGATGTGCTCGTACAGTGCCTTAGTGTAGGATTCAGCAGTTGAACTTTCAGTTCCCGTCTGCATGGGTGTCATGAAGTTTGTCACTTCTGACTTGAGTAGCATGAATTTGGCTTTGGAGAAGTTTTTTATGGAGGTTTCCTTACTGGGGGGTGGGGGTGGGATGTGGATGTTAAGGGTGATTAGCTTATGGTCAGACCTGACTAACGAGGGGGGTGACCATAGGTCTGGAGCATCAATTTCCCATGTTGGTAATGACCAGGTCTAGGATATTGGAGCCCCTGGTGGGACTATGGATTAGTTGATCCAGGGTATTGGAATTTATGAATTCCAAGAACCGTTGGGCAAATGTGTTGGTACATGAGTAGTTTTCCCAGTTAATGGCAGAGTAGTTAAAATCACCCAGTATTAGGGTGTTTGGTTCTATCTTAATATTTTCCAGTATGTTTAGAAAGGTGTAGTGAGAATCTTGGGGTATGGTGGGGGATCTGTAGCAAGCTACAATTTGGATTGCAGTCTTACCTAGTGTTAGTTGCACCTGGAGAATTTCAGACACATTGTGTTGGGCAACTAGCCTGGTGGTTTGAGTATCCTTGGTGAATATTGACACTCCTCCACCTTTAGTGTTTCTGTCCTGCTTTGGTGGCCGAAAAGTGTGGTAAGAGTTGTAGCCTGGTATTGCAGGGGTGATCTCTGGAGCCTTGAACCAGGTCTCAGTTACTGCACAGATATCTATGTTCTCCATTTTTAGGAGTGCCTCGAGAGAGTGCATTTTGAGGTTTAGACTTCTAGCATTGAGTAGCATTACCTTCAGATTTTGCATGCTTGTACCTGTTACAGTGGTGGTTTTGTCCTTTGAACTTTGCCTAAAAAAGGCACTATAGGGGTGGCAAGAGCCTTAGCCAGTAACCTGAATCCCAGGAGCGACAGGTGCAAACCATCTCTGGCAAAGCATCGTGGTCTGTCATTCATGTCGTCCCAGGCAGACAGATACTGGATCCCCTTTGAATGATGCCAGAAGCTTAGCCAATTGTTGAAGTCAATCATTTTGTCCTTATATTGTGGTATCATTCTGGGCGAAGGCAGGATGCTACTCAGGGCTAGGGTCATATCTGCCTGGGCCACATGATCTGAGAGCTCTTCCATGTCTCTTTTCATGTAGTCCAGGGAGGTACGTCTCAAGTCATTCACTCCAACATGGACATTGACAGAGTCATATTTGTACTTGTTGTGGAGTGACTTGAGTGCATGCGTTATGTGGTGGATCCTGGCACCTGACAGGCAGCTGACTGTAATTCTCTCCTTGTTCAACCTGGTGAGAGGGACATCAGTGTGCTGGACTATAGAGTCACCTATGACTAAAGTGTTAGGTACATTGTCTTGCCTTAGGGCTGTTGCTGGGTGGCACACTGGTGTTGTGAACTATGTGACACTTTGGTTGTGATTGGTGTTTGTTTTTGTTTCAGCTTCAGAGGTCCTTGTTGCTTGGGCAGGTTACAGTTAAGGGCCTCTGCATATGTGGATTTAGTGTTGTTATATATGGGTGTTGGTGGTGTGGGTTTAGAAGGGCTATGTATTGCTTGAGGTGTAGTGTGGGTGTTAACCTTCTCCTCTTGACTGTCTAGCCCAATCTTGGGTGGAGAGAGCTTTGCTTCCATTTTGGCTATGTAAGTGCATCTCTCACAGGTTGTAGTGTTGGGTGGTAGGAGGAGAGGGTTGTCTGTGTACATGAGGCAATTGCTGCATTACCCCAGTATGCCCAGATTCACCAGGTGGACATCTGCAAAATTAGTCAGCCAGAGGCCATTGACAGTGGCCTTAACTTAAGAGAAATAAATGCCAAAAAGGAGCATTCCCAAGACTGATCAATGAGGGGCTCCACTTGTGACTGGTCTCTTTGTAGAGGTGAACTCACCAATTCTAAGTTCCTGGGTCCTGATGTGAGCCATAGCTATACAATGGGTGACTTAAGGGTTTGTACCTAACCTCTTGAGTTTGTCAACAATGCTCGAATAGGGTATTGTGTCAAATGCCTTGGCTAGCTCAAGGTAAGCAGTGTGAACCATTTTGCCCTCATCCATTGCTTTGGTGACTTTCTCAAAGAAGTCCACCAGAATGAGTAGACTTGGACTGCCCTTGATGAAACCAAATTGGGTTGGGTCTACTGTCTGTAGGTTTCCTATGTCATTATTGATCATTTCCTTGATAATTATTTCCATGTCTTTGCATATGAGACTAGTGAGACTTATGGGTCTGTAGGTTCCAGGGTCTGTAGACAAACCACTTTTGTGTAGAGGGATGACTGCTGCTCTTCTCCATTCATGAGGCCTGAAGCCTGTTTGGAGGCTATTCCAGAGGGCCTGATAGGTCATGTTTCATGCTATTTAGAAGGCATCCTGGGATATTGCCTTGGCCCACTGATGTAGCATTCTTGGCCTTAGAGAAAGAATGCTAAAGACCTGTTCCCTAGTGATTAGCAGATGGAGTTATATTCAATGGTATTGCTAGAGGGAAGGTTGAGGGGGATAGAGGGGTAAGGCTGGAGGTGAATTTGTCAGTTAGTACTTTTGCTATATCTTCTGGCTCAGTATAGGTGGCTCCATTAACAATGAGCTCTGTTCACAAGTGTGTATTGCCTTTGAGATTGCAGACATACCTAAAAAATGTCTTGTGGTTGTTCTTGGCTTGGGAGGCCAAATGTATCTCAGATCTGACTTTGATAGATGTTATTTGTCCTCTGAGTTGTTTGTTTAGTTTCATGAAAGTGACTTTATCCTGCTGGGTACTGCACCTCCTAAATTTTGCTATGATTTTCTTCCTTCTGTTATGCAACCTATTGATGTTGTGATTCCACAGGGGTGGCTTTTTTTAGTTAGTTCTGTACTTCTTCCTGGTGGATAGAGCTGCCTCTAGGCTACTATTAACATGCTTGTATAGGGTTCTGAGAACAGTTCCTCATAGGCAGCAGTCTTCTCAAGGTTTATGGGGACTTGACATTTTGTTATGTTATCACTGAATAGTAGTGGTCTTTTAGTAGAACCATCATGTAGTTGCACATACCACTTTGTGTATTACTTATTACTGCAATGTGTATTCTTGGCTAAAGATGGAAGGCTTTGGCCATAACACACATAGCTATAGATGTATCACCAGTCAGACATTACAGCTGCAGTGCACTGACTGTTTGTTATGTTTGGGGTATCCAGACAAACTAAGAATTATTGAATCCTTGCTTGAGAACAAAACATGTCTGCCTACCTTAAATAGATGCAACTACCACATTTTTGGGGAGAAAAAGATCCACCAAAAGAAGTGGGGGTGGTTCTCTGCTGCAAGGTAAAATCAAAAATAGCTTGCAAGTAAAACTAAGCAACCAATATAATAATATTACGAATGATGTATCCTTAGGGCGTGGGAACACCAAATTATTTGAAAACATTTTTGAAGTGTGTGATCTGACACTGCAACTCCCAACACTTCAGTAATTGAATGGTAATTCTTAAAATAAAAGCAAATTATAAACCTCACTGCTGCACTGAATTGCAAAATTCAGTGTTACACCTTTAAAACTTTTTTGCAGAGAAATGTATCCTCTTGTACCAAATGACATGGGGAATTGCATCCGCATACTCCCACTACATAGAGACCCTAACTCCAAGATCACTGTACCTAAAAGATGGAGGGCTACTGCAGGGAACACACCCCTAGTCTCACTCTAAGGTTTGCCATTCCAAGGGTCCCATGTAGGATCCTTGGACTTTCAAAAGGCACCACATTATTAACAGGACTAAGTTACATGTCTTCTCCCTTTTTCACAAACTGTTTGAGGATACACAGTTTGTCCCAAATAATATCATTATTATGAAAGACTTCAATTTGAACTGGTAAAACACAGATAAAAATAAACTCTGCTGCACTTTTTCAGTATATAACATAGCACAAAGTTGTGTCTTCTCCTATCAGATCCAATCCCCTTTTGGCACCTGTTTTTGGCTTGATGCATTAATGACAAATATACATTGGCAATGTATGCACAGAATTATACCACCTAACTAAGTGAATATTGCGCTCTCATCCCCTAGGATTCATGACCAATTATGTAGGCTTCATGCAAAGCCTACAAGATATTTACATGTTAGTGCGATGAGCAGTAGCGCTAATCACATATGCATGTTGCTCATCACTCTAACATGAATACAAGGATGTTTCCATGCCCAGCAACTTTTGCCACAGGAAACCGTAATGAGCAACATGAGCACACACAGTAAACAAACAGGTTTGTCTATGGGTAAACCTGTTAAATGTGCTCGCACAGGCAGAACAAAGAACTACATAAGGGAAATAATACACTTATGTACATAGGCAGGGAGAGTACCGAGTGTACTGTGCACATAAATGTAACATATAAGTACAGTAATAAGTAAGTGGGGATGTGAAACAGCAAAATCAACGACAATACATGGGTTACCAGACAGGAATGGTGTACTGGGGACAATGTGCACAGATGTATATTTATTTAACATTTGTTTACTGGAAATTCCGACTTGAAACAAAGCCAATTTTCAGCAGTGGTTTGGGGAGAAATTCTCCAAATGCATGTCTTTGTAAAGTGGGAGGAAATCAGCAAATGTTCAAATTCTAGTACAACAGTGGGTCTGAAGGTGCTTATGTCGCAAAGAATACTTTGTAATAACAAAATTTTGCAATAAATATGTCACAATAAATAACAGTGGTCACTATTATTGAGCAAATATAAGTAAATAAAAAAAAAAAACCCCGAAAACAATGTGTTTGCAGGGGGGGCACGCCACCCTGCACCCCCCACACCCCCAACTTAAATATAACAACTCTGAGATTGTGCCACAGTGAAGAGAACGGTAATGCTCCATTACCATTCTCTTCACTGCAGCGTGATCTCGGAGTTGGTATATTTAAGTAGGGGTGTGTGGGGGGAGCAGCCCCCCACTTAGGGGGTGCAGGGAGGCTTGCCCCCCTGCAACCACATTATTTTACCGGTGGCTTTTTTTGGTCCAGTTTTAAGTTCCGAGATACCGAAATCTCGATGTTTTGAGTTTGGTATCTCAAAACTCAAGATTTTGGTATTTTGGGATTAAAAAGTGGACCCGTGTATACCACAGTATTCAATGCATGTGCCAAGGTAACACTCTAACCATTGCTTTGGCAGCACAAATGTATAATTTCAGGAAATTCAAAGGGATGTTCATATGTGTCTGTGTAACATATCAAGAAATAACACTGATGTGAAATAATGGTTGTTGTGTGACTTTAGCATGTTCACACCAAATGAATCCCTGTGCTAGACATGAACATCAAGCTGTACACCACCTCCAAATAACAAGACAGCTAGTAATCATATTTGTCATGGTGGAACTGTTGTCACAGCTGTTGAACTCCATTTATGCCATTCAATCAGCTGTACTTTATCTACCCATAAATTTTATCCACTAAAATTTAATGGGAGAGGCCTCTGACAGTCAATGCGTTCAAAGTATTATTGTGGGGATATCTTTCCTGCAGAAAAGTTAAGGACAAAAATGCTTACATTCACTCAATGCTGGTTTGAAACACATGCCTAATCATTGAGAAAATTAGCACCATAGTGGGCTCAATGAATGTGCCACTGTATAAGTGCATTACCAATTGTCAGAAGTGTAGTTATGTGAAACCATTATATGATGTGTATGAATCGAGGAATATGTGTCCCTCTAATTACTTAGAAAGAATCTTGCTGTAAGTCAGACAACAGTGATTGATGCTAGGTATATCCAAACACACCTTGAGGCCTCTGCCATTGTCACTGTGATGGCAGAACAGCAATTATGTACAATGCGGCTATAATCCTGTATTGGAATACATACCTTACTTAGGCAACAAAAAACATTGTATCATCCTATGTCCTCAGTCTTGAGGAGGTGTTTCACTACAGCTGTGATGGAATTACAATCTTTTCAAATGACAGCATCAGTCTTCAATACAGCCTTTTCAAAGGAAATGTAGAATAAATTCTTGTAAAAAAACACCATCTACACATGAACATAGCACATGTGAGTGACAACACTGTTAACATATACACTGACTGTAAGCAGAGATGTCAGGATTTGAACTATATAGCTATCATCATAGACTAATGAAGGTTTGCTAAAACACAAGGGCAGCTACAGATTTATTTCATGACTGTGACATTGCAGATTTCAATGTATGACATCACCATTGTGCATTATCTTCATGTTGCCACGAAAATGTGGTTGCACAGCACACTGTATAGCTATACCTCATATATGTATTTGCAGCCCATTCTGCACAGTAAGAAGAAGCACACAACCACAAATGACAGCCATTACGATATTCAAACTCCCTACCTATGTACTTAAAAAGCTTACACACAAGTGTATTATATGCACACACTACAGGAGAAATCTGACTGCATGTGAGCCATACTGCATCTTTGAAAGGATGATATCAGCTGTGTCATGCAAAGGATATGTGTGTGCAAAAGTGCCTTCTACAGCCATGTAGAATTCTAAATGTTGTCAATAGTAAGAGGTCTAGTGCACTCTGGTGTCAATATACATTCACACATATGCACAGTCAGGAGACTCTTACTGCTGTATTCCAGCTCCATACCTATTGAATGACATAATCTACACACACGTGTGTTATATGCACATGCCACTGAAGAAGTCTGACTTTTATGGTGTGAGAGTGCATTATTGAAATGATGACCTCATCAGTGTGCTGCAGACAGTATTCGTTTGTGGACAAAATGCAAAAGGGATGTGCGATTGATCTTACCATGAAAATGTTTCTCATGAGTGGAAGTCAAATGAGCACACCTGAAATAATGCTCCAATGATGCAGTGGACTCACCATCATACACACAAGTTGACTGTCGTGATATTTGAACCCTGCAATCTAGAAGATACAGTACTTAACACAAGTGCCACCACAGAAGTCTGACTCATACAGTGAGAGAGTACACTTTATACAGGATGACATCACTGTGGTTTAGCAGAGAAGATGATGTTGTGAGAAGGGTTTGAAATTGATGTGGATTCACCCTGCAGTTTAAAATTAACTCCAGGCTACTACTGTATTGTGGACAGCAGTAGTTAAGGTCATATTTGCACAAAACAATACAATACACACACACACACACACACACACACACACACACACACACACACACACACACACACACACACTGACTGATATGAGATTAGGACCCCACTACCTTCCTAGCTAAGCAGTCAAGAGGACACAGTACTTAACACAAGTACCACTGCAGAAATCTGACTTTACAGTATGACAATGCAGTGTAGATAGGCTTAGCATCTCATTTTGTGTAAGAGAAGATATTGTGATGTTGAAGGTTTTGTGCAAATCCAAATTTATTGCCAAGAAACATATTTGTGCAAAGGTTGGTAAAGTGTTTGTGCATGTATGATGATACTTTGATGTGTTGAAATGGGACTGTGAAGTACCAGTGTTTAGTGGTATTCAGTGGTGCTCCACATGTTGTATTATACCATTCTATGTTATTTCCAAAGTTCAGTTAAAAAATGAAGTGTTCTGTTTGCCTTCTTTGTGAGCAAACAGTATTGTCTGTTGAACAAAAAAGAGAAAGATTTTAATTTCATTTACATTCTATAGTGCAAACAGGGTTAGCAACAATGAGCAGCCATCAACACTCTGGACAGCACTTAGTAGAGAAAATGTACCTGACAAACAAGCTTTGCCAGTATCAGAATGTGATTATAATATTAACATTTTTAATCACTTTAAGAATACCTAGAAATTACTATTATACATGTGCTTCTTGGCAAAATGGTATACGTAAAAGCTACTGAAATATTTTTTTATGCCTATGACACATAGTCATGCATCAAGGGAAATCACAACTTAACTGAGTGTACAGTGAGGTATAAGGCAAACACTCACCGCATTAGCCAATAACACCTGAAATGCCATTTAGCATGACATACTACATTGCACATTGCCAGATGTCATGCAAGTGCTGAACACTACAACTGATAAAACAGAAAGGGCTTAGAGAAATACATAGGCAACTCATTCACAGGAAAGGCGCTTATAAAATCAGGCAGTATGAGTTTCACCTAATGCTGGATATGAACTGTGGTCAAGAAAAAATGTATATCTACAGACATAGCCATTGTCTTTATATCCCACTGGAAATCCTACTTCACACATGTCAAAGTCACAAATTTGAAAGGACAGTGGTGCCCTATATAGATAATGGAAGATGTAGCTTTTATTATTCTACAAAGCAATGGCAGACAGACAGTGCCATGACATTACATTTGCATCCATCAGCCTAATGAATAGACAACAGTACAAAGTGGGAAACAGAGACACAGATATAGGAACATATATGAAAGGGTACTGTTATGGGTTATTAATGTACATCTTAATTGTGTGTCTTCAGTATTAATCAGTCAGGCTCTGTAACA
Organism: Protopterus annectens; assembly: GCF_019279795.1. Taxonomy (NCBI): domain Eukaryota; kingdom Metazoa; phylum Chordata; order Ceratodontiformes; family Protopteridae; genus Protopterus; species Protopterus annectens. The sequence goes on along the minus strand of NC_056729.1, from coordinate 396,770,996 downwards.
ATATATGATAGCAGTGGGGGGTGAAGAAGCTGTAGGGATAAACTGATGCTGACATGGGTACAGTAAGGGTGTTTTAATAATTTGTCCTTCTGTTCCTGGGTGTGTTTGCAAATGCTTTTTTGCAACTGTATTCAAAAACAGTTCATGAAAGTTTGTTAATGGATAAAATTTGAGATGTATGTCATTCAAGATATCATAGAAGTATAACATTACAGTAAGAAATAATGAGACATACATCTGGACTTGAACCTTTGATGCTATGGAAAAAAGCAATCTTCAGATAAGTGATTTATGTCAACACTCCACAGAGGAAACTGCACTTTGTTACATCCAATAGACAAAGAACTGTTTGTGTAACTGTTGCAAAGTATTACCTTTATTCTGCCTTTACACTGTATTCTGATAATGCAGCATGTTTCAGCACCTTTGGGAGAGGAAAACTGGGCTACTGCAAGTGATGGCAACAGCTGACTATGTTTTGCTATGGGACATGAACAGCCATTCACCATTACTCAGCATTGGAACAGGATGCTAAACTCTGCACAAAGGCTGAGGACAAAAAAGTAAAGGCTTTATTATGGGCCATTTCTGTCCAGGTGTGCTGTGTGTGATTATAGTTTTTGACCAGATTAAACATGTGAAAATGGGGTTGATACGAAAGTGGTGAGATAGGGGAGCAAGCAGAGGGGAGAACAACAGGGGGAAAGACTTGTGGAATTTGAAGGAAAGTATCAGAAGAGAACCATAGCTATCCACTTCTTCAAAACATAAATGTAGAAGTATAGTCATAAGTTGCTAACTTTGGACTGTCAGTACACCAAGAGTAGATGACAACAACAGAATAATAGTGTACTAAATCAAGTGTGTCAAGAAGACACATAGATAAAGTGGAGAGCTATGTGTGAGTTGCTATTTTTTTGTGGGACAGGTGCCAATTTGTTTTTAATTTTTTTCTTTTAAAGAAAGAGGAATGTTGGGGAAGGTGCTTAGGAATGTGAGGGTCAGGTAAGAAAGTTAGGTGAGGAAGCAGGCACAGATATACAGAACAAACTAGAGCTGATGGTGACAAAAGGTTAGAAACACCGTGATTGAGGATAGGAAAGGGGCACTGGAGATATATGCACATCAAGTCTGAGAACAGTAAGAATCTAGTCCTCACCCTCAGAACTATCATCGGTTTCTCCTGTTTCAGCTCTAGATGTGGCACCATCTTGGCAAAGTGATGAATCACTTTTTTGACATGGCTGATTTGGGCCCTGAGATCCATTTCCATAATACCCTCCACCAGTCCTGTCAGCTCTTGCTGGGTGACAAAATCACCACCTCCACTTATAGCGCTCCCAGAGGGTACCAGTTCATCAGTTGCAGGGGCAGAGCTATCTAACACAGATGGAGCAGGTAGGCAGGACAGGGGTTATGGAGACAGCACTGACAGGTTTGGACCCTGAAGTGCTAGGTATCGGTGCTGCTATGTGTGGCAGGATGGTGGGCCAATCCACAGTGGTTGGTCTACCTCTCGGTACTGCATGTCAGGTTTTGTAAGCAGAAATGTATGACAACAGACAGTTTTTTAGACATGTAAAATATGCTCCACCACACACACACACACACACACACACACACACACACACACACACAGAAAAAAAATGAGAGCGAAGGGGTGGGTTGAGACAAAAGTGAGAAAATTAGACTGATGGCTTATCACATGACTACTCTGTCATACCATTAATCAATTGCATTGCTCTGATATCATAAATACCACTATCTGTCACAGTATTGTCATAGAGCATGCAATTACAATACTCACTAGGCTTATTTCAAGACCTGATGCATGCATACTCCATGCCTCTCTGAGATGATTTAAACTCTCTTGATGTGCCTCACAGTTTACTGCACTGTCTTCAGCAGCTGTACAAAACATATAAAGATAAGAAGAGACATGAAATCACATTAAATAGTAGTCTTGGCTGAGTCCTGTATTCTATATCTTTTATTACAGATAGGCCTGTATACTTATACAACTGTGGGATGTTAACAGTCCTAAACTCATCCTTCCATCAGCTAAGGAGGCCCTTCTTGCACCATTTCCAGTCACTATAGTGGTGATGACAATTCTTTCCACTGCATGGGATGCCATTTTCTGGGTGTTGCCCTTAAGATTGTGGACACAAATGAAAAATTCCTTATGGTTATTCTTAGCTTTGAAGGCTATTTTTATCTCAAAGTCTGCTTTCAGCCACTTGACTACTTCCCTGATTCACTTGTTTATACTAAAGAGGGACTTTTTGCTCTGCTGTGCACATTCCTTCTTACTTCTCAACAGGATTTTCTTTCTTCTGTTGCACACCCTAGTAGGGGTTCACCAGGGTGGCTTGTTTTTGCAGTTTGACCTGAGCTTATTTCCATCTGAAACTGCTGTTTCTATGCAGTAATTTATAGGGTGGTACAGTGCTTTTGTGTACACTTCTGCATAGGTTTCTGTATTTTCTGGATTTGGAGGAGCTTGGAAACTAGCTATGCCATGCCTTAATAGGGGGTAATTTACCTTAGAGAAGTTCTTAACGTTTTTGGCATTGGTTGGGGGACTAGTTTTACCCTTGTTTCAAGGGAGACAACTTTATGATCTGATCTCACCAGTGAAGACTTCACATGGTGGGGGGGGGGGTGCAGCACTCTCACATATTTGTGAATACCAGATCTAGGATATTTGTTCCCCTAGTCGGAGTGCAGACTAGCTGCTCCAAGGCATTTGAATTTGCAAAGTCAAGAAATCTTTGGGCCTGCATGTTAGTGGTTGTGTATGTCTCCCATTTAATGGAGGGGTAGTTAAAATCACTCATGAGTATAGTATTGGGCTGGATTGTGAGTGATTCAAGTAACTTAATGTATGATGTATGGGTTTCCTGGTTCATGGTGGGGAACCTGTAGCTAACAAGAATATAGAAAAGGATTTTCCCATGGTTAGTTGGACATGGTGTAGCTCAAGCATGTCATACTGTTTGACCAGCCCTGAGGCGTGCTTATCCTTTATGTAGCTAGATATCCTCTGCCTTTTGCTCTTACGTGTTCAGTGGGTGGTCAAAATGTATGAAAGGCATGTTTCAGTAACTGTACAGATGTCAGCATTCTCTACAGTAAGGAGAGCTTGCTGGGAGTACAGTTTCTTGTTGAGGCTCCTAGCATTGAGTAGCAACACATCTAGCTTGTCCTGAGTGGCTTTTCTATGTTGGAAGGTTTGTCTGTATCGCAATGCCTGAAAAGGCACTATAGGGATGGATAATGTTTTGGTCAATATCCAAATGTCTAGAGTATCAAGTGAAGACCATCCTTGGTAAAGCAGTGTAGCCTGTCATAGGTTCATAGGTTCATAGAAGGTTACTAGGCTAGCAGCCCTAGAGCCTTTGCAAGACTAGCCATGTTAATCCCAAGTATCCCCATTTGTTCTTTTTTTGGGTAGTTCACAGAATGAATTTATGAACAGAATGGGTCTGTGATCAATGCCGCTACCCCTGTCCATGAGGGACCCCAGGGGCAAATTTGTGGTCTCTCATCCAATTATCTAGGCTGTGTTTGAATAGGGTCAGTGAGGAGCTCTGTTTTATGTGAATAGGGAGTCTATTCCAGAGAAGCGTCAGTCTCGGGGAGATATATCTGTCTCTCCAGCATGATCTGTTAATGTCACAACCTAGGTTGAGATCCCTAGAGTAGTGAGTGACTCTTGAGCCATTTGACTTGCGGATGTGCAGCATTTCCATTAGGGCAGGGTTGCAGATTGCCCTGTAGGCAACACAAACTGTAGTAACCTAGGCAGGAAAGATGTATTAAATCCAGGATTGAAATGCCTTGGGGTATTGGGCAAATAAGTCTCAATATTTTAATATAATATTCTGTATACCCCTCATATCCAGACTGTTGTTTAGAACTAAAAAAGTTCACTTCCACTCAAGTCTTTTGAGGTTGTGCCTGTGTGAACACTGTGGGAGGTTATCTCTAAAGAAGATTTTAAACTACAATCAGGATACAAGGGGTATAACCCCAAGGTTTTCTCTAGACCATGATGTTTAGCTTCAAGAAAGGTTTCAACCTAAAGAACATTTTTGAAAGGGGATTTAGTTTTATTACTGAGGTGGATACATAGGGTCAAAAAGGGTACTTTCAAGTGTGGCAGGTGCCCACAATATACTTTCATGACGAACAGTTCTGAAGTACCTATTCCTTGTTTGAACCCAACTTTGAGAGGTTCTAAGAATTTTAACTGTTTTACAAAGGGTGTTTATTTAGCCCACTGCCTTTTCTGTCACTCCTATGTGAGCAAGACAGAGAGTAACTGAAATAAAGGGTGTATGAATACCTATTTCAGATTAATAGGAAGAGGGATACTAGCACTCTGTACAGACATACTGTTACTTGCAAGGATGCAAATTTCAAGTTCTGGGTTCTTGAACAGGTTACACCTCATGAAAGAGGAGGTGAATGGGAGACTAAATTAGAATACTGTGAACTTATTTGACAGCTGCGGTTAAATGCCTGTGTACCCACTGGACTAAATGACCATCTATCCTTAGCCCCTGCCCTTAAATTAAGAGCATTTAACTACTAATTATCTGCCTAATGTTTCTTAATGGGTTTTCTAATGTGTTCCTTTAACGTGTTTTATAAAAAGGTAACAAAAATGTTTTAAAATATTTTTACATCATGGTTTTTAGTTCTGTGATTATATTTTGACCAGAATTTCACACCAATTTGATTTCTAGATCATTTTGATACAATTCTGCTTATGGAATATACTACATTTATTGTTTTTATTGGAGTGTTTTAACATACTGTTTTTATTGGAGCTGTTCTTTCTTTCTTTTTTTTTATTGTTCACTCAATCATGTTTGGTTCTGGAAGCAGTTGAACGTGTTTTCATTCTGATGAAATCTGCAGTTAAGAGCTGAAAGTGCTAAATCAACTTACTTTTAAGTTCAATAAACTAGTGGAAAGAAATGGCATCTTGGTCTTCTGTGGGAGTGCCAGTCTGGGCATTTCATTTCTGGATTTAAGATTGCCCTATAGGTCAGGTGCAAATCACCTCTCAGCAGCCTATAAGATACAGAGTAAAGTGACAGGGTATTCAGCCTGTCCATGTAGGTCATGGTTTAGAGTCCCTGTATTTTTTTAGTGAGAAACCTGTGTGGTCTCTCTAGCTGCTGCAGGTATCTGATACGGTACAAGTAAAAGGGTGCATTATACTCTGTTAGTGGTCTGATGAGGGTCAAGTACAGTGGAGTTATAACATCCCTTGATTTGGATGCTGTACCCTTGCTTATGAGGTACACTACATAGAAGGATTTTTTCCCACTGTGTCCTCCCAGGCTGAGAAGTACTGGACCCCTTTGTAATAACACCAGTAGCTAAGCCAATTGTTAAAGTTGATTATTTTCTGCTGGTGTTGTGGCATCATATTGTGGCATGCAATTTTGAAATTTCACTGCTGTTATACTGCACAGAGGGTAGTTCCTACTGCACGTCCCACCCCATGAGAATGATCATGACTGTGCCATGGGCTTAGTTCATTTGTGTTTGACTTAGAGCTGCATATATGTGTGATGCACAGAGTGGATAGGTGAGAGACTGACAGTATGCAGGTAGTTTATCTTTTTACACATTTGTTCATTTACTACAGGTTCCACACTTACCTTGACATTACTGCAGTTAGGAGTCATGTGCTCTGGGACTGTCTCTGTCTGACAGTTGACTGAGTGGAACGCCTTCCTATTGTATGTCCTTCCCTGTTCACCAGGTGGGGCTTTTATTTTTATGTGAGTGTAGTCAGTGGCCCACAATGACTTCAGGAAAATGTGATGCAGCATAGAATTTCTGCATTGTTCTTGCTCTCTCCTCTGGTGTGCATGGAAAATAGATCTACTCCATTGCATCTTGTAGCATAGCATTTAGATATTGGTGAAATATTCTGGAAGCTGAGGCCTCTGACCCTCTCCCCCAGTATATCCTCTGAGGGCGTCTGGAATGTAGCAATTGCTAATATCCTTAATGCTACACATACCTTAGTTTCACTGGTTTAGGTTTCCCTTGTTTTCCCATTGGTCTGAGGTGGGGACAGCAGAGGTTGCAGAGTTCCTGTAGCATTTCCCTATCAAGTCTGGATTATTCTATTATTTCAATATCAATGCAGTCCATGATATGTTAAACTGGGTCTGAATACCCCTTTTCCTCCTTAGACTAGGTCTATCAACAGCAGCAGCAGCATAAATTTGAGTCTGTTACACATACAAATGCAAGCGAGCAGCAGCAGCCCCTAACATTGTTTTTTTCTAAGTGTGATGGCGGCTGTATTACAGTAGTTTTTGATCTTCATAGCCAAGGGCTATACCATCTCTACACAATTACCTTATAGCTTCCTGAATGGCTCCACCCTACTAGATTGGTTCATTTGCAATGTAATTCAGCTGCTTATGCTTTAAGTAGCATACTATGCTTTTTAACCTTTGTTTGGCTGCTCTACATGACATGTAGAATTGTTTAATGAATACAAAATGGCACTCTATCCGCAACATGCTATGAGAGCAGTGCAGAAATAAGTTGTTCATGAATCCAGCCCTTAGCTACTTCTTTTTTATACAAATAGTAAGAGTGAAGCCTATTTCAATTAAAAGCAGATCATTTCTAGAAAGACTTGAAATGCAACTCCAAAAAGAGCTAGAGAATATTAACAGTCATTGAATTTATCAAGAAATAAATCAGTTATCTGTCCACAATTTATTTTACTGCCTATTTGATGTTGTTGTTAGAAAACTATTTTGCAATAAAGTCATGCAACATAATAGGGATAAGCATTCCAGTTTACCTCTGAAATAAGAGAACAGGTGTGACTTATGGATAGAACCTGGTATGAATGAAAAAATACCAGCAAAATGCAATCCTTCATGGCCTCCCAAAATAACCTGTTATAGAGAACCAAAAGATGAACTTACAGGCCTTAAATGCACAGCACAGCTGTCCAGAAAGGTAAATTGTGATGATTCCTTAGAAGATATAATAAAAAAATATAATACCTCACTAGATGATTAATTCCCAGTTTCACCATGATGTATCAGTTTGATATAGAAGCTTTTTAGCACTGCCGTAGCTAATGAAGGTGTCTCTGCAATGTAATTAAGTTACTAGGTTTTATGGAAATAGTACCCTTTCAGATGTTCTATGGAGTGGAGATAGCAAAGAATGTCTTCTATTAGCTCACACAGTTGTTTAGCACAGAGAACGACACAATTTAACAAAGAAACTCATACGTTATTTCAGTAAAGGAACTTTGTGATTTCTCTATGTGATGTTTCTGTGTTCATTAGTTGTGTGATATATTTCAGTATACATGTATTAGCATAATGCATAAAACAATGTCTATTGAGGCAGCAGATAGAAAAAGAAATAAAGATTTTATTAAGGCTTCTAATGTATTTAGGCATTTGAAGCAAAATACAGAATCAGTTTAGTATGGCATTTGTGAGTAATTCAAAATAAATAAAACAATAAGAGCAATGAAATGTGTTTTTATAATTGCAGGCATGTGATGGATTGTACCAGTTATGAGATCTGTAACTACATTATCTATTATGTTTGCAAGGTATATGGAAATGAAGGCAGTGTTTAGCACAGCAGGTGAGAGCTTGACAAAAGAAATGAAAATGGCTTATTGCTTATGAATAACGGAAACATAATTCAGTTTCACCTACTTTGGAGATGTTACTTGATCGACTTGCAGAACGTCCTGGTGATTTATCATTCTGAAAAGCAGAAAAATAATTTGCTATTGCACTGCACATAAATCAAAATAAATGATAGCATATGATTTATGTCTATTTGCACAATAAATTAATTATATTGAAGACAATACATGTGAGTTAATTATGGAAACATTGTTAGGGTAATAATAACTGAGATGTACAGTATGCATCTTATAACAGAAGTATGCTTTCCATTTCAGATCACTAGATCCATTCCGCCTGCTGCTATTTATGTACTATTTAAACAACAGTATGGGTATAACAAGCCTAGTGTGTACTTTTCAAATTTTTAGGTAGTTAATAGAAAAGTGTGCCTAAAAGGCATATTAAATATTACTGGGCACATGCTAAGAAACTGTGAGCAATTTTGAATACACTGAAGTCATAGTAAATGGTTAACTGTGGTTAAAACTGCAACATGTAAAAACATTGAGGGATATTCTCAAACGTTTAACATAAAGCATTACATTAAATAGTGCAATGAGAGATGATGTACAGGCTGGTAGTGATTCAGAGAACAGAGTGGCATTCAAGGTATGCAAATGAATGTATAATGCAGCTGAGTGGCATTATGTTAATGAGACTGAGTGTATGCAAATGGCAAAATGAAATATGGTGGAGTGGATCACAGGCACACTTTTTATTATACTATAATGAGACTTGCAGTGTGTTGACTTGATTATGATAATGAGATAACTTTGCAAGATTGCCTCTGCATCCTTAATCATTCCCATTACATGTTCTACAATCACTACTATGCTCATTTCTATTCACCCTTTGGTTACTGGGTTATGTGTGCACTAAGCCTGAGCATAGACACTGCAAAGTCAATAACTTCATGATTCTGTTAGTCATAATTTTCTGAGTGCATCTTTGGTGCTTGATGATGCTCTTACCATGATGTCCAAAATGTTAGTCCATTTCAAGCCTTGTGAACATCTATTGAGTGTAAATGGCCTCTACTGGTACTGGGTTCAGCAGAGCTCCTGCCTAGTGTAACCAGGAAAGTAACATCTTTAGGAAGCTGTTGCACAGTGACTATCAGGACCACCTGTTTGGACATTATGATGTTCCATTATGTAAAGTGGATAATTAGTGCCACCTCGTGGTGGAGGTGAGAGATGCCACTAGCACTGATCACTCTTCTGTGCAATATAGCAAAGTATGCAATGCAGGCATCATTATAGCAATCTGTGGGGGCAATACCTGTACATGCTCCACCAGGACAGGATGGCAACCTTCTATAGGAACAACTGTACAAAAATTTGCTTTGGCTATTGTCTGTTGTTTCTATGCCTGCTTTTGTGTACTGCTTCATCCCTACCTTCATTTACAGTGGTAGAGGAAAGAAAATTTAACAGGAAGTTTTATCTCTGGAGGTCTGAGAGACTATCCATGGGGTGGGCACATAGACTATGTCCATGGCTGTAACGTGAAATTGCAGTTCAAGTTGTAACAGCCATGCACTGATGATTTTTTTTCTCTCCCTCTTCCAATTTCTTTTTTCTCATCCGTCTATAGGTCCAGCTGTCATGCAGGATGTGGAGTAGTGGTGGTGGGCACTTATGTCTGCTGAAGTGCCTGGTGCTTGGTCAACAACAGTTACGAGGCCTGCCTCTTACCAGGAGGATGAAGACTACCCTGTTGAAGGCAACCTGTAGGGCTTGCAGGTGGCTTCCATGCCCACTTCTCAGGAGAGGTGACAGAGGCTCCTCTTCTGAGAATGGAACAAGGGGTCTCCTGTAGTTACAGAGCATCAGATGCAGCATGTTATTGCATCTGAGGAGTGATGCCAATTGAACTCGTGCACTAGGTCCATGGAACACTTCCTAGTGAGGTTGATAGAATCATGTGACTGACAGGCCCTGAACTCTGGGTCATTAGTGGCAAAACCTGCCCATTACATCAACCACAGAGATGACTGATTCTTGGTGGGATCTCCCCTAGCCCAGTCAGACAGATCTCCTGTACCCCAACCCCACCCTCCTCCTCCTCCTGGTGTTCCCCTCCCATACGTGCCATCCCTCATACTCTGCTTGTAGTCCAAATCTCCCCATCACCAGTTGTTCTCCCTTTATATGTATGCATCCCTCCACTGCTGTTCCCACCTTCTGGGTCGCTGCTACCCCTGTCTGCTTAAGTCTGCATTTTATGTTTGTTTGCTTGCCCATGCTACCTTCCATACTATCCCTTTACTTTCTTCACAGGCTATTTGTAACCTTTCCCATCTCCCTATTTTTAGAATATATAAAATGGCTATGTGTATCAAAAAAGCAAAAAATGTCCTTCTCCTCCTTACCTATTTTTCCTTGAGGTTACCCTTGTGCATGTTCTTTTGCTTGCTATTCCCCTTTCTGCCTTTACTAGATTAATCCTTTTTTCCCTACTAATATAATGGCCTGAGTTGTCACTTTTCTATCCTGACCATCTGTGGCCAGCTCACAGTGCCTAAGTTTATGAGGCACTTTATTGCCAGTGTGAATGTACTTGTCCTCAGGCATATCACCTTTCTGTTCTTGTCACACTGGTCATATGACAGCTTATAACATGACAACATCACTGCTGTTCAGTATCACATACCTCTCAACTGTCTAGATTTTTGCCTCATATTTTTTGACTGTTCCTAATAAAAAATATGGTTTTCTTGCAAATCATTGAGGACTAAAGTCCCTAAATAATGGCACACATTTGAGTTTCAGACGTCATATCCTTCAGAAAATGTATACTAATGCAAAACCTATTATTCAAGCAACTTTCTATGTTTATAGTATGAAAATTTAAATATGTCCCTAATTTTGGGCCGTGGACCCCTCATTATATTTGGCTTTGTAAGAATCCAAGTGTATTGCTCAAACTGGAAAGCATACCTCTCAACCTCTTAGATAAATAAATCTGGACAAAGCCATAAATAATGGGGTGACAAAGGCCCAAAATATGAACACTTTTGTAAACAATGCTCTTACAAATTTAGAAAGTTGATAGAATAGCAGGTTTTGCATCAGCATGAATTTTCTGAAGGATATGAAGTTTGAAACTCAAATATCTGTCATTATTTTCTGACTTTGACCCTCAATGATTTGTTACTTCTTTGTTAGAAAAAAGACAATTTTATATGAAAAAGAACAAATATATGAGGCAAAAATCTGGACATTCTGTGAAAATCTGTACAGTTGAGAGGTATGCTGGAAAGGCTTCTAAGACTTCTAGCCAAGAAAGTTAGAAAACTTCTATTCTTAGCATGACTGTCTTTATACTCAAAGGAGATTAGCATGACTGTCCTTATACTCAAATGAAATTAGCATGACTGTCCTTATACTCAAAGGAGATTAGCATGACTGTCTTTATATTCAAAGGAGATTAGCATGACTGTCCTTATACTCAAAGGAGATTAGTATTACTGTCCTTATACTCAAAGGAAATTAGCTTGACTGTCCTTATACTTGAAGGAGATTAGCATGACTGTCCTTATACTCGAAGGAGATTAGCATGACTGTCCTTATACCCAAAGGAGATTAGCATGACTGTCCTTATACTCGAAGGAGATTAGCATGACTGTCCTTATACTCAAAGGAGATTGGCATGACTGTCTCTATACTCAATAGCCTATCAAATGCTCCAGAGTATATTGTATCTTGCTTTTGGAGTTATGAAAGGCCCAATCCTCTTATTTTTTCACAAAAGACAGTGGATCTTCAAACACTCACATTAAGGAATAAAATCTATATCAGCAAATAAATAGGACATACAAGATGCATAGGTTTCTAGCTCACAATATTCCCAAGTTATGGAATGTTACCACTGTAGGTCAAACATGTACTAGTTTGGCTACTTGTAAGGCTAGTCTTGGTGATTGGATGGGTAGACACACATTTACACCAGGGTTATCATGAACAGCCCTGTTTGGTTTGGGAGGTAGCACCCACAACTATGTGTCCTGGGGTATGTTACATTTACTGACTTAGATCTGTGAATACAGTATAGCCATTCATTAAAGTTGACACAATATCACTCACGGCTGCTTACAGTATATAAATGTTGGTACTGCACATGCCCCACCTGCAACTGCCAATCATTCCCCTCCACTTTAGTTATATCTCTGTGATTTGAGCACTATTAAGTGCCCGAAAAAGGTGGTAACATCTTTTAAGTGTGTCTATTTAAAAATGTATATGGTTCGGCATCTCATGGTACTTGTGATCACGTGCCTAGTATTGTTTTTATGTGCTATATGACTTTTTTCAAAGAATGCTGGCACCATATCGATCTTACTACATAACTAAGCATGATCTGGCCACATCGCAAGTTGACATCTTTGATATTTATTATTGTTCCACAGTGCAGCAAATGTTTCGGAATTCCTCTGCATTACATTATTATCTAGATTTGCAATGTTCATCAGACAAACAGTTTTAAAGATTATATTAATGTAAATTTATAAAACATTATGCTATATTATATCAAATTACAGTTTGTGGCTATATTTTACAGTGTGCCAGAATGTAAATTTCAGCAAGCATGTTGTGATATCCATAATTCAGTAAAATTCATCTACTTAACAGTTCTGCAAAGAAAGACAATATAAGAGCTTCTGTTTCCTCTGCTCTAGAATTGCCATTGTAGGAGTGAAGCACATACATCTCACGGAATAAGTAAGAGGAAGAAGAGTCTGCATGTTTTTAAGTTATTCATTACTAATCATTTTTTTTCTTCCAACTCAGCAAATGCCTGCATGTTAAATGTATCAGTTTATGTTTCATTTTATAAACAACACCATATTGGCATGAAAGAAAATATCATTCATTTTTTTGCAAAGCTCGTAGAAAAAAATTGTGAAGCTTCAGTACTCATTCCAAATGCCCTGCCCTATTATATGCTGTCATTTATTCTAATAATTTTAATAGCCAAGTGTTTTGTCGCATTGAACTTCAGTATGGAAGTTATTTTTTTTTTTTTTTGCATGTAGACCCAACTAAATTTTATATAGAAATTAGTTTAAGCAGTTCAATACAGAGTATGGAACAGTGCAGTGATTCATTGAATAACATTCCTGCCTCACAGCTCTTGATTTTCTGGTTCAATTCCAAGCTGCTCTAATAAAACCTTAACAAATAAGGCAATTCACTAAATGTACTACACCTCAACAATGCATATGCTAGTACTATGTGATTATTTTAATAAAATATTTTGGCATCAGAATTCCAATAACCTTTAAACATTAGGGAAAGAAATAGTGACACTGTCATCTGAAGATTAAGTAAAGAGGGCATCTTACTTATGTTAATAATGCAGTACACAAGCCATGTTGGACATTTGTCAGTTGCACAGTGCATTTTACAGGGAAAGGAATGGTGAAAGGAGAAGCACTTCCTTATGTCATTCATTTCACTATGACACTGAATGCTGTATGTAAAACGTATTGCTTGGCACTTTGGTGGAGGGGTATGGGTGTTGAAGGAAGAGGGCGAAGAGCAAGGTAATGCTGTGTACTCCTACGGTTAAGAACAAAGCCAATATGTGTTTGAAGAGAGTAGCTTAGAATATCTCAAGCGTGCACAGTATTACCAGCTGTGCTTCCATATTACAAAATGAGCAGGAAAAGCTTTTTTTGGGAGGAAATGTTATTTATTTAAACAGGCACACAACATGAGAATCTGGTTGGGATCCCATATCATGTACAGCGGAGGGGCTTGTTGAATAGAAGCTAAAGTATACTGTATAGTAGTTATTTATTTAGTTAGGAAAAACCTGCTATATTTGCAGGCCTGCTCTTTGATATGTTGATTGCTATTAGGTAAGATACTTAAATAATGCAATCTTAATTTTTATTTGCTTTTCTGCAAAACATTATCTTCAGATAGTACATAGTACTAGCTGTGACAGTGCTCATTCAGACTTCTGTTAATAAAAGGTTTGCCAAGCATCTTACATGATAAAAATTCTGTTTTTCCCATGTTTTCAGCCGAGTGACATTCCTTTTTAATACCTTTATTAAATTCACATAATTTTAATAATGACGTGTAAACATGCAGTCACAGAAAACAAACCACTGTAAACATTTTTTTCATTAGTCACCTGTGTTATGTATAAACATTTTCTTTTTTTTAGCAATTATCATTCACACTAATTTTGCATATATTGCTCAAATCCTGCCTTCCCTTAAATTTCACCGTTTCTTCAGAAAATTATTCTGCATCTATTGTTCCATGAATTACATTTATTTGATGTAATTTGCTCTCTCTTTTTTTCAGTTATGGTTGGTTTAGATTTTGATTTCCATTATTCCAGTAATTTCTTTTTGGAAGCCAATAGCATTAATCTTAGCAAGGCATTGCTATACTGGGCAATTCAGATCCACAATGTTCGATCTTGTTAGTGTGAGTGCATTACTGTATTGATGATATCATACCAGTGTGACACTGTCCAGAACAATCATTTCTACTGATGATCTTTCTTGGGGACATTCAGTAAGCACTGTGTTGTATTGTTGTTGGAACACTGCAGTTTTCCACAGCATGTCAGTGGATAGCCACTAGATCATATAGTTTTTGAATAAGGTACACTAATGAAATGTAATCGTAACTGTGGAACACAGTGCTACCTAATTCTAATGTGATTCAGCTTATACTCGCTTGTTCCAAACCTTCTCACTTCAAAGAAGACCCAAGTTGTGGTATAGCAATGTCAATATGAAATGAAATGTAAACATATTTTGCAGTACAGTCTGATGCTGCTGTTGCTGGAAGCACATGTGCCTTCTGTCAAGGTTGATCTAGGAGTACTGCTTAAATGCTCATTCTGTCAGGTGGTGTGATCTGGGAGTACTATTTACATGTGCTTTCTGTCAGTTGTGATCTGGGAGTACTATTTACATGTGCCTTCTGTCAGGGGTGATCTGGGAATACTATTTACATGTGCCTTCTGTCACGGTTGATTTGGGAGTACTATTTAAATGCTCATTCTGTCAGGGGTGATCTGGGAGTACTATTTACATGTGCCTTCTGTCAGGGGTGATCTGGGAGTACTATTTAAATGCTCATTCTGTCAGGGGTGATCTGGGAGTACTATTTACATGTGCCTTCTGTCAGGGTTGATATGGGAGCACTATTTAGAAGCGATGTGCATGGTATTACTTAGTGTGCAAGAAGTGACAAATGGAATCATCTCAGGCTAGTTACATTAGCATTACATTACATTAGCCCCTTAGCACCTCATAGCCTTAGCCATTTTGCTGTATTATATTATCAGGCTGATTTTTATGATGACAAAATTTTCTGTGGGAAATCTGCATACAGACAGCATGCAGCAGTGCAACTTTTTGAACTTTGTCTTGGAATAATGCACAAGAGGTCATGGGGCATTACATTATATTAAAGGTGAGCAGGCCAACACAGCATTTCACACACTGGTAAAGCTCTTGCCTGATTGCATAGATCAACATGGGAGAGTAAATTTGCAAGACATGACAATTTATGTGGGCTAGTCATAGTACAGAAGGATGAAAAGCACATTTTCAGAATCTTTCTAAATGATAATGTGCATATTACCAATTCATGTACAGTAGTGATTATCTGCATCTCACTTAGGCCTTGTACTCATTGAATGACATACATCAGAAATACTGCTGCTGTCAATACAGCCCACTTCCATATGTGAGAACAATTTTGGAGGTAGTCTGCTACAACAAAAGTATTACCTTTATACAGCTGATATAAGGGTAATCTGATTTCTATATTTACGTATAAGTATATTTATCACTATCAGCAGATAAACAGTTTGACATGCACAGGGTAATCTGATTTCTATATCTACGTATGATTATATTTATCACTATCAGCAGATAAACAGTTTGATGTGCACTACACTGAGACACATACACACAGCATATCCTGTTAATTGCACACATCACCAAACACTTAATAAAAAATAAAAATTAAATTAGATTCCGTTTCCTCAGATTACAAATTCTCAAAATGTACCAAACTAGGCACTATGTTTCACAACAGGTATTTCTCTCAGAATTCATTAAAAAAAAAAAAAATCTTGACATTTTTGGGAAAAATAAACATTTCCTTTTATGTAATTATTGTGTGGCAAAAAACATTGACAGATCTGTCCCACAATAATAAAACACATTTTATCTTTCCCAATCTAGTAACAATAATCTTTACATCTCAGATTTCTTACTTGTTGCCCAACTGAAAATGTGACTGACTACCAGACTGACCACCAAGAACATCTGTCCCCAAATGAGCTATGCAACTCACTGCTGCCTCACGTTGTTAGCTCACAGTGGCATCATCAACTTGGTCTTCAATAATCTCACAACTTTAATACCCGTCTCATAAATATCTTCCAAATAATTAATATTCTGCAAAAATAAATAAATAAATAAATAAAGGTTGCCTTTGAAGCAGTGTTGTCAGACATTGTGATATAAACTCTGACTCCAATCAGTCAAGAACCACATAGAAATACAAACCAGTCATGAAAAAGTCTTTCCAGTAGTTACAAGTAACCCCGATTAGACATGACCTGACATTCGTCCACTGCTCATCTGCAGATGTTGTTGTGTCTTTCAGCTTTTCCCGGTTAGGGGTCACCACAGTGGAACTCCGGTCCGCTAATGATTGGCGGTAGATTTTTACGTGCCGAGGTGCCGACCCTGATGCACAACCTTCAACGAAGGTACGCCCATTTAAGCATGTCTCCACACAGAAGATGCTCTAGCTGAGAATTGAACAGGACAATGTCTTACTGTGAGGCGACAACGCTACCGCAGCACCACCCACCGCAGTATACATTCCTAATAATGTTTACTTGCACTTTTCCACACAGCAGAATAAAGTAGCCTAGCACTAACTGAAACAATACATAAAAAATTCCCACAAATAACCACATTGAGATTTATTAGTTTAACTCTGCATATGTAAGTATCTTAATCTTAGACAAATATAATGGAGTATGGTAAACATACATTTCTTTCATTACAATAAAATGACATTGGAGCAACAGCATATAAGAAACAACAATGCAAACAACTTCATAATGATGTCATGGGCTTGTTATTTAAAAGAAGTGCAACACAGACTTCTTCAGTTTTGATTGCATTGTAATATTATGTATCCAACACCTTCTGAAATGTAATGCCCATGTGAACATTTACATTTTTTAAATTTTTTTATCTAACTGTAAAAATAAATAGTATTTCCAGCTTGCAGATTGCACTTTACTTATTTACAGTTCATTAAAGTTACACCAAGTATAATCACCACCTGGAAACTGCTACTTCCTTTTAAAAATTGATAAAAGAAACTAAAATAAGTTCACATCATTGTTAAATTTCAAGTACTGATGTTACTTTAAGTAATGATTTATTGACTCTCCAAGGCTCTGCAACATTATGGAAACTTTTTTTTTGGCTACCTAGTGTACTATGTAAATAAAACATTTATGTGAATGAGATATGTAGGCAATATTAGAGAGAAGTATTCATTCTAAATGGAAGAAATTGAAAAATTGTTGAAAGAGGAGGAAAAATGGGTAATATCACCTTTTCCAATTCTACATATACATTATATTATTTCTAGCTGACCTGCTTAATTTTTTCATTTTATTTATATATTTCAATGTATGCTGGCATAGCAGCTTACACAGAGATGGAACAAGGCAATTGTGTTCTCACTTCAGTAGTTCTTAAGTGATTTATAGCTGCCATTTTTATTACTTTTTTTTCTCCATAGCAACTCTAAATTTCTGAACTTTTAGATCAATTTACAGACCGAATGCAGTTGTTGTAGAACCTCTCACTGAGATTTTTTTTAAATTTATTTACTATTTGCTAATTGGTTACATAGGATGGTCATCTGAACCTTTTAGCTACAAGCTGGCCTCTGAGGAAGAGCGAGACAGATATGTCATGACAAAATCCATATCAGAACAATCACATCAGGTTTATATCTAATTTGAGTTGCCATATAGAGCAGAAGTAATGGCAAACTTTCTTGGATATGTGAACGTCATGGCAATAGTACAAAGTGAGAAATAAAGTAAGCTGGAAATAATGTAAAAACATAGTAATAAATCACATTCATGTAATTTCCAGAAACAGTAGCCATTTATTCACAGATGTATCCAGCTAATACTAACTACTGCTGTAAAGGAGAACTTTACTCACATTTACTTGCCAGAAATTATATTTTAGACAGACATCTGATGTGCATACAGACAGTAAAGTGATTGTAACTGGTGGGCACTTTGTGTGTGTGTGTATGTGTGTGTGTGTGTGTGTGTGTGTGTGTGTGTGTGTGTGTGTGTGTGTGTGTGTGTGTGTGTGTGCGCATGTGGGTGTGTACACATGCATGCACGATAGACTATAATGAGTTGCACTGTATGTATGTGACAGCAACAAACTCAAATATATTAGGATGAGCGTTCATGTTTTTCTTTATTCGTTTGACCACAGTAAGCATCTGTGATCAAACAGCTATACTCAGACAATAAATGGATGTCATTTGTGGGCTCATCTGTGTTTGTGTGTGGGGAGGGTTACAATAGGTTGCACTGTATGCATCTGTTAGCAATGAGCTGCAACACATTACTGTGGTTATTATTTATGTATAGATTCATTTATCTGATCACAATCAGACATCTGATGTGTACAGAGTTGACAATCTGGCTATATGGGCATCTCCTTGTGTGAGCGCACTTGTGCTTGTGTGTGTGTGTGTGTGTGTGTGTGTGTGTGTGTGTGTGTGTGTGTGTGTGTGTGTGTGTGTGTACCTGTTAAAGGTTGAATGGGTTGCTCTGAAAAATATTATTGTGGGCATTTATTTATTCATCCATTTAATCCTAATCAGACACCTTAGGTGCACACATTTATTGGAGTGGCTGTAACTGTTGGACACATCAGTGGATGTGGTGGGGCAGATTGCAGTTGGCTGCACTGTATGCATCTGAAACAATAAGATGAAATGTATTACTGTGATCATTAATTATACCTTTTTCATTCTTTTTTACCAGAATCATATGCCAGCAGTGAATAAAACTGACTGACTCCTGCTGTCCTTTGATCATAGTTAAACAGTGAATGATCTGGCTTGACATGGCTAATGTGTTTGCATTGTTCAAGCTGAAATATATTACTGTGACCATTATTATTATTATTATTTTATTTTATCAGAATTAGACATCTGAATTTTATGCAACCAAGAAAGTAGCTATACTGACTGGGTACTCAGGCAGTCTATGGATGAAAGTGACTTTCCTTCACCTGCAGTTTGATCATTTGATCACAATAAAAGAGCCATTTGAGCTGTAATAATATAACCCCATCTTTTCATTTGCTTCCTACAGCCCCCTCCCCCTGCTTCATAGTCATCAATCTCCACTGTACCTTACCAGTATGATAATGTCATCATATCCTGTTGCATATCGAAGAGTGTTTTTTTTAATTGTTCACTCCAATATGAACAATGACCATGTCATTATAAGCCTGCAAAACCTCTCCACAGAAAACTGACTCACCATAACTAACAAAGCACAGTCAGTATCACAGCAGTACTAAAAGCATACTTAAGCAATAAATGGCTAATAAATATAACAATACCAACCTGATCCCTATAGAAAGTTATATAAAACAGCTGTCATAATGATATCCAAATTTGAAAGTCCCACCCAACACATGTTCATAGGTTCATAGGTGTTTACTACACTAACGACAAGGGCCTTTTTAAGCCTAGCCATACATCCCAAATTTCTAACAAGTTCTGATACCCTTGATAAGTGTAAGCATGGGCCTGGGAGATGAACCATTTACAGGTTACCTGTGTCCAGGAAATAACAAACTTTCCCTTCTAGTGTTTGAATAATAAAACAATCCTGATAACTGTTTGCATGCGTTTATTTTTAGGCTCTTGCCAGTTTATTTATTTATTAATGTTTGTATTTAAATATTGTTAATCATGTAAGTGGAGCAGTATGAAAACCCTTTTCAGCCATAACCCAGGTCTCACATGCAAAAACAAAAAAGTAATACAAAGGCATAGAGTGGTATTCATAGTTGTTAGTGAATGTGTAAAAGCAATCAGCTCTGTTTGTGCATATGACCAGCAAAGACATTATTCACAGAGACCATTACACTATGGCCACAAATAAACTTAAACAAGATAAACTGATAATGAGATTGTAATGAGAAATTATTTAAAACCTCATGTGCTAAAAAGTCATTCTCCTACATGTTTGTTATTCATAGTCATATTTTGAAGTGCTGCCCCGCCATGTGTGGATTCGTTATAAAAGGCAGAATCATGCCTCCTCTGTCCACTTTGCAATTAGTGAAGATGCGTTCTCTTGCTGATAGCTTTGCTATTTCCTAGAATGAGCTGCTTGTCTTGGCCAAGCCAAAACTGCTTGTGCCCAGCAGTGCTAGGTAGCCAAGAAGGGGGAGATATAGACAAAAGAAGAACTCATCATAATTTTGATAATCAGGAAATCCTTGACAGGTTTAGAAAAGAAAGGAATGGTATAATGGTCTTAGTGAGCATGGGGAACTGGGGGATACTTGCCTTTCCTATCCTGTGGATACTAAGGTATTTATAGCCCTTACTATATTTGTTGCCTCTCAGTAAGACCTTGTCCTGTTCAGTTCTCAGCTAGAGCATCTTCTGTGTAGAGACATGTGTGAATGGGCGTACCTTTGTTGAAGGTTGTGCATCAGGGCTGGCAACTTGGCACGTAAAAATCCACTGCCAATCATTAGTGGACTGGAGTTTCGCTGTGGCGACCCCTAACCAGGAAAAGCCGAAAGACACAACAACTATACTTGTTATGGCCACTTCCTAGAGAAAAACTGAGGACACTTTGGGTATTTCTCAGGCTTCTGCTTCAAGTACAATTCAGGATTTTCTGAAATACCTCTCAATTGTCAAGACTTTCACGGAATGTGCAGTTTTTGTCTCATATTTTTGATCTGTTCCTCATAAAATCTGTGGTTTTCTGGTAAATCATTGAGGATTGGAATAATTAAATAATGATATACATTTGAGTTTTAGACTTTATATCTTTCAGAAAATGTATGCTAATGCAAACACTGTTATTCTAACAACTTTTCCAAGTTTATGAGCAATATTTAAAATATGTCCCTGTTTTAGGGCCTTTGTCCCCCATTATTTTAGGCTTTGTGCAGATTTCTTGTGTTAAGTGTTTGAGAGTATGGTTACTGGATGTACTCTTAGCACATGTGGACCAGTATATCTATTTACTGATATCACCTCAGGACTGAACCTGGACTATGTGTACCTCTTATGAGGTGGCATGTTTCCGTGAGGTACTCAGTGCAATAGTTTGCACTCATGTCAAATTAGGGCCCATTCTGGTTCACATTGCATTTTAGGTTAAATATTGATATCAGTATATAGTAGTCAGATGCTATGTTTCATATTGTAAGTACCTGAAATGTCTATGAAATGTCTAGCCTGAGTCACAGTTTGTCAAGGTCAAATGTATCATACATGGCCTCTTCTAAATTCAGATGCCTGGATGAGTCTGGAGTGCCCTTCAGTATAACCTGGCTACTGCTTGCAGGGTATTTACTATGTGCTGCATTCTGCACAACATAATCATGTGCTAGTCTGGTGGTGAAATCACCTATGCTGTCTTTTTCCAGTCTTGCTATGATTAATGATGACCAGCTGGCGAGAGTAGTAAGGGACCCCATGCAGCAGCATATGGCTGTGCAGGTAAAGAAATGGCATATTGTCCAGAACTATGGACCAAGATATTCAGGTTAATGTTTCCTTTCTTGAAAAAAAACACATAGTGTATAACTGATGCATGCAGCAATATGTGTAGGCTATGCTGTGTGGCACATGGTCTACTGTCACTGTTCATTAGATACTCCTTCATATCTTTATTTATTTAACATCTGTTTACTGGGAAAGTCTGACTTGGAATAAGCCAAATTTCAGCAGAGGCCCAGGGAGAAACACTCCAGATACATGTGCTTGCAACATGGGAGGTAACCAGAGCACCTGTAGGAAACCCACACAAATGCAGGAAGAACATAATGACTCTACACAGAAGGAACCCGAGCCAAGAATTGAACCTGGGAACCTCTTGCTATGAGACAACAATGCAAAGAGCTACACCACTGTGCCATCTTTACATTCCAAATTATCCTAAATGCTTCATCCCATGCATGCATACCCTCAAATTATCTATGGTATGACCCCATTTATTTTTATCAGGGGTAACATAGATTTATTGACCATGGGATGCATAAGGACAATTTATAATGAAATGGGATAGGTTAATTTGAGCACAAAAAAGGAAATTGGCTTGGCTTGAATTGAGCTGTAAGAGCAGCTAGCCTAGTACTTACCTATGAAACTATAATAATAACATAATAAAATATTTTTATTATTTCAGAATAGGTACTCCTATTGTTTATCAAAGTCATACCTGATTGCTTACTGACACTGGTTTAGTGATTTCATAAAGCATCATATAAGGAATAACTAATAACTACATGGGCCAGACTCAATAAAAGAAAAGCAATGGCCAGCACTAAACAGCAGTGAAAACCTTTTATTAAGGAAATGTTGCAATAGAAATCCACACCAGCATACAGGTTTTTGCAAAGCCTTCCTCAGTGCTGGTTAAACCAATGCGCATTTTTATTGCAACATTTCATTAATAAAAGGTTTACAGTGCTGTTTGGTGCTGGCCGTTGTTTTTCTTTTGAGGATTTGACTTTTTGGCAGTGCACAGTTGCCATAGTTGCATGGTCAGTGGATTGTCCAGATTCAATAAAACCTACACTGAGTACACTAAGCGTACACTCAGTATACATGATATGTATTCAGGGGTCTATATTAAAAGATCGACGGTTGAAAACATCGAGCATCATATGGTTGATGTCTTCAAACATCAAACTTATAAAAACGGCAAAAAGAAAAAAGAAAAAAAGAAAAAAGCACCCTAACGGGTTTAAAAAGGGGGCAAGCCCCCTGCACCCCCCACACCCCCGCTACTTAAATATACCAACTCCGAGACCACACTACATTGCAGTAAATGGAAATCTCCCCTTACAGAGATTTCCATTTACACGTTCGATGTTGTGCGCTTTCGCTATTCTCGTGTCGACAATATCAGCTTCGATATTGCCAGCTTTCGAGAATATAATATAGACCTGTATTCAGGAACATTGTTACACATTTTCTGTGATTTCTAGTCACTCAGAAAGATTACACTAAGTGTACATGTAGTCTACCCTTTGTGGTAACCTTTATGAATCCCTGTCAATATTTAAAGCTGCAAGAGTATCAGTAGGAAAACTAAAATTAGGAGGAAGAAGGTGTGAGTTATGTCTATGTTGTCTGTTCACTCAGAGCGGTGTGCACTTAGTTTTGGCATTACAGATATTTAAGCGTTCTGCATGATAAATTTTGCTTAAGAACTTTACTAAAGTATGCATGTACTGAATCTCCTCAAATGGTAAATTAATAAAAAAGGTGTTATTTCCATATCTGATTGCTCTGAATTTGCCAAAATCTGTAAACTTGCATTTAACATGAGTTCATATCTTGAACTTGAATGGGAAGTGTATAACATGCTGTTTTGTATTATGCAATGTTTCCTTGGCTTAAACTACAACACATTACAAATGATTGGCTGTTCTTTGTTAAGGTACTGCACATCAGAGAATTTCATTTTGTCATAAACAACAAGTTGTGTGCTTAGAAATAGCAATCATCATTTGTGCAGTGCTAAAGGGTAAAGTGGCAACAGTGCTAGTGCAGATGGCAGTATAGTCATATAATCTTTATTTTAAGAAGTGTCTCTCCTAATAGTGTATAATATTTCCCCTGGGATTCATGAAGCTTGGCGCAAGGCCAGCATTAGGCTTGCGCCGACCGTGCGGCGTGAAGATGGCGCTGTAGCGCCAAATGCATATTAATGAAGGCGCGCTGCCGCCACAGCCACGTGCATAGGAAAGGAGCACGAGTGCATAGGGCATGTCGAAGTGCCACACGGAGGCGTGGAAATGTTTGCTGTCGACGTGCAACCTAAAATGCTTGCATATAATAATTTGCAAGCAATAGTAATTTCATCTGTCAGTGTCCGTGGATACTGAAATGTATGCAAAGCATGCAAGACAGTTCCTGCGAACACAAAATGAAGAAGCAAACACAAATGCACGGTAGGGAATAACAGGTCCCTATCCCGTGAACAAATGACATTGAAAACCGTGTGCCCATAGTCCAACGCAGTGTAGATAGTTATACCAAGTGGAAGTGACACGCATCATATGTTAGCGCGCCGCCAATAGGTATGTCCAGCCCAATGGTCAGGGTCACCAGCTGACCCATATTGTGAGGGAGGGTACACAGCTGGGCAGATGTGTCCATAACAAAAAACACGATAAATGTAAATATCTAGCGACCGTATGACCGAATTATATCCCACAACGCATGTAATAGTCACATACAATAGGTATGTCCGTATTTCACATACCAAATGTGACAGGAAATAGAATAAGCATGTAAACGAAACAGAAGGAGCATATAAACTGCTACAACAATAAGGCAACATGTAGGCTGAAAGGAACAGTATTATCCATAGCGTTGACTGTGGGTACATGTTGCCCAGTACATTTGGATATGTGTCCGGAATATATCCCGTCCTGGACATAGGAAAAGGTGGCATCCTACCAATGATTAGAACAGTCGGCCAAAATCCGCACATCAGCGGTCCAAGCTGAACTTGTCAGGATGTGTCACAGTTGAACGGGTGTTACCCGGGTATATCAACCATGTCATGAAAGTTAAATATGGGCGTGTACCTATGTGCGTGAGGTATAGCATGTGGAAAGTCAAACATGGCAGGGTAGTCCATACAACCATACAGGTACCTGACATATGTAGGGTATGCAATGTGTTACCTTGACCGTGTCATGGGCCATCAACCAAAGCAGTGATGGATGGAGTGTCAGGAATATGTGTGTGTGGGGGGGTGGGTAATGGTATAATCCTCCAAGGCGACACTGTGTCGTATGCAGAATAGGTGAACCGGAGGTGTACGAGGGAGCAGCGGGTGAAGCAGAAAGAAACACAAAAACATGTATACACATCTGCAATACAACCAGACAGGCCATACTGTAGAACACAATCCCACAAACATATGAATATTAAAATGTGCGATACAAATATACAGACATGTCACCGGCACATACCCACAGATTGGTCCTGATGGAACTGGCCATATCAAATGCAACACACCTGGATGCATAATGGACTACCCAGCATCCCCTCCACAGCACACAACCCACCCCCATACCTGAATGTCTACCAAATCCAGCCATACTTGGCCTACTAGTTTGGTGCAGCCACATCTACACATAGTGCCCACTACGCATATGTAGTAGGTAGTGTCACCCTAGGCAGTTTCAGGATTGCAAACTATGTATCCCTTGCATGTAAAACCCTCAGCACATTTTCGTAACGCCAGAAGAATGTTCGGTATTGGTCTTGTTAAATTTTTGGGATATCCCTCATGGGATAAGTAACCTGTGTAAATATTATAAACTGCATGGAACAGTTGCCTAAAGTGGTCACGTCAGGATAGAATAAACGTAATTCATACAAGAAACAGGCAAACAACAAAAGTGCCAAAGGTATAGGCTCACAGCTAGGAAACAAATGAATGTTCTAAACCTGCACTGACCGTGGCTATGTGTTGGCCCAAACAATCTGGTGTCCCCCAGAATACATCCCAACCTGTACATATGACAATGTCAATGCTACCAATGGTCAGAGCATTTGCACAATAACTGGCCAGCCTCTTAACCACTCACAAAGCCAGTGACCTTTGGAGGAAAGGTGTTGAATGAGAATGACTACTTACAACAATGAAGAGTAATTACAACAATGAAGAGTAATAGATGCATTTAACTGCAGAAAATTAGTAGTATTACGAATCTGTCAACACGTTCCAAGTTAATAGTAATAATATGGTAGAAGTGTCTGTGATTGTCCCAGAGTTGTCATAGCCTTGTCCCTGTCACTGTAGAATCGAGTCCCCGAGTATCACAGAGGTCCGTACTCATAAGTACACCAACCAACTGTCACATCTGTTGACAGGACTGTTGCATACCTGTAGTGAATTTATAACTGATGTCCAGAATAATATTCATTGTATCTATAAATGAATTAAATAGTCAAATAGGAAGGGAAACACATGGAAACCCCCCCCCTCTCAACCTGCATTATGTAATGGAACCACTCCCCGCCCTAAATTATGTAGCGCCGACCTAATAATGTGGTCAGAGGTGCCCAAACACCTGTGTCTGTAAACACAGGTAGAATGTTAAAATCTGGACTAACTCTGTCCATGTGCTACATCTGATCTTTGAAAACAGGGAATGTCCTAAGTGTAGTACTGTGGTTTTCCCAGCAGGAGAATGGATGCCTGCTGTGTAAGGGAAGGGAAGCGGTGAGGCGTATGTCAGAGTAGCTATGAACCATGGGTATACATATAAGTGAGCCAGAACAACAATAGTGTAGTGGTTACAGCATCCGCCCAACATAAAGGCATTCCCGGTTCAAGTAAGACTATAGCACATATTAATTGTATAATAAATGCCTCTGTGCTGTAAAGCCAACATTTATACATGTAAAGGTGACCGCGTTCACATGGGTCCGTTAACTGGATTCCATCAAAGTGGTACTTTCATAAGGAATAAGGCACATGTAATCCCAAAGAAGTGCCTGTAAACATATGTAACTTAGAATAAGTAGATGCAAGCGGGCCTGCGCGGGTGTACGCAGCTATTAGCATAGCAAATATATGTTGTCTTGTACAGCTGTAACTTTTATATATATAGATAGATAGATGTGTGTATAGATAAATATCCACAGACATAAAAGAAATATGCAATTATATATCTACATATATCTATATATACACATACATATATAAATATATATATACATATATATATATACATATATATATATATATATATATATATATATATATATATATATATATATATATATATATATATATATATATATACAGATACATATACATACACATATATATATATATATATATATATATATATATATATATATATATATATAGAGAGAGAGATAGATATGTAAGGAATGTCGAAAGACGAAAGCAAACATAAGGGTTGTGAAGGGAATCCAGAGCAAGTAAGGAATTATAAAGTGCTCGCAGTGTATGTCACATGAAGCTGCACAAGTGTGAGTAGAGCACCGCTCTTCACACCAGAGGCAGGGTTATACCAGTGGCCATAACATCGTTGAAGTGCTACATCAACATTGTAAACAGACGGAATGTAGTACATGTTGCGACCACCTACACTTGTAACCCGTAAATCGTTCGTAATCCATAACAGCAGGAAAGGCACGTATGTGCAAATATGAATGGATGGTGAGCCTATGAATACACGAGGCGGTACAAAATGTGTGTAGGGCCCCAACGCTCATGAGAGGGCAATATGTAAAGGTGTGTCATGGCTGCGATATCAGGTGTATAATGGCTGTTATGTGTGGAAACTCAACACGGGTGTGCAGGAGAAACTATGGATATGCGATTATGAACGCAGGAGTGCTAGAGTATGTTGCGCCGGGTGCAATGGAGCGGCCCGTGGAGGTCAGTTAGTACGTAGGTGCGATTCCCAGATAGAGCATCGTTTGCGTGGAGACATGCATGAATGGGCGTATCGCTGTCGGACGTTGTGCGTCAGGTCTGGCAGCCCGGCACATAAAACCTATACGCCACCCATGAGCGGAATGGAGTTCTGCTGTGACAACCCCAAACCGGGAAAAGCAGAAAGATGCAACTACATGAAGACAACAATATGTTGACGTACAGTCACAGTAACACAAACACTCATCCTATCAACAGTAATAATATGAATGTGCACAGAAACAAACACAGTAGCAGGAATAATAGGCTGCGCATACGAGTAATAGGTCGAATGACACTGTATCACATCCCAGTTAGCAGCGGCACCCCAGACATGAAAAACATGCGATGTTCGCTGTATAACATACAATATACTGATCACAAGTTCACCAGAGTGAAGTGTCGGTGTCATAATGACTAAGGCAATAGTATGCTGATGAAGCAGAGATAAAACCCAATATGCATGTGTAAGTGTCCATGTCCGGGAAATGTATAGGTTAACGGACACACAGATGTATATATAGATAAAAACGTATATATACATATATCTATATTAATTTACATACACAAATATATTCATACAGATATATATATATATATATATATATATATATATATATATATATATATATATATATATACACACACACACACACACACACACACACACACACACACACACACACACACACACACAAGGATATACTACAGATATACATAGATAGATATATATACACAAACAACAGGTATTGATATATACACATACACACAAAACAAAATATATATGTCAGTGCAGATATACACATGTACATAAATAGGTTACTTCACAGCAATTAGGGTTAACATATTTACAGCCTGGGCATATGTGACTGGGAGGTCCAATAAATAAACGTTGTACCCCCCACATCGCCCAGCTAGGCCGGACAGACATACAGACAGGCAATACAGATCAATACACTGCCGCTGTCCAAAACACCGGTAGGAAAGGACCAGTGGTAAAGTTCTGCAAGGTCTACACTTTAAACATGGATAACGGTGTCCCTTGCGGGACCCCAAAAATTCAGGGTACGTGTGAATCTGCTGACATTGATACGAGCAGGATGTAGGTGTACATGGAACAGTAGGTTGAGCAAGTGTGATATTACATGGGTTGACAAAACATACGACATGTGTCCCGAGATGGGGAGAGTGGGCAATGTGTAGGGTGTGCCCATACCCCAACTGCGCTCTCAGTAAGTATTTGTCATGACTGCTGTAGAGGGGTGCCAGGTAGGTGGACCATGGGTATGCAATAATGGGCTTAAGTGTGCAAGTGCTGGTTGGCAGAGAGGTAGTAGGCTCGCCCAGTGGAAGTCATTAATATTCCTATGTGGGCATAGCATACGCCTACACCTCCCAAACCTGAAGAGCACATCTACCGGATAGTCTGTAAACCATCGGGGGAATACATAAAGACCAAATCAGTGCCATGTACCCGATTAGCATGGACGTCCATAGTTATGTATCAGGATGTAAGAAAGTCCAACTAAACACTTCCAGAACTAGTGATATTAGGTGAACAGGTGGCAGAATACAGGTAATGACAGATGACAGCATGTATGAGTCATAAACAGCATGTACCTCGACAAACATGAATGAATACATATGCTCTGTGACTGTAAATGTGTCTGGTTAATAGAACCAATCATCAAAGTGTGTCCCACAGGGTGTTATGCATTGTTCCTGATACAGTGTTCATTCACACCCATTGGTATGTGAGTTCTGCTACTGACGGAAAGTGCATAATTTGCTGACCAAATTAGGTAGATGATAGCATAATAGAAGTGGTTCAACACCCGTACGCCTGCGAGGGACACACCCGTCTGGGCAGTTGTGTCCTGCAAAATGACAGTTATGGCACATGGCCTGTGAGTTCGGGAATGGAGGCTATATAGTGTGTGTAGTGGTGTCAGACATTAATTTGTTGTATCAGAAACAGCTACATGTAATAGGAAACAGTATTATCAATTATAATGCTACATGAATAACCTTAACGTATGCAAACCGTGGAAGTCATCCGTTTACTACTGGCTGTGGGTATGTGTTGCCTTGACACATGTGATAGCTCTACATATAGGGTCTATAGGGTCGCCACCAGTCTGAATGGCCAAAGTGGAACCTGCTCTGTAGAAATGTCAGACGTACCAGGGCAGAACATACCTACAGCCATGCGTAGTACAGAAATATACATATCAGCACAAATCAAAGCGTAGTCTAGCAGCAGTAAAGTTGCTTATGCTACTACATATGACATATCGACGTGTCAGGTATACAAGACCTGTAACAAGCAACCAGTACAGACACGTACAACATGAGAATGTCCCGTAATCAGGACAGTTGCAATGGCTAGAGTATTGTCCATACCTCTCAACTGTCCCTGAATTTCAGATACGTCCCTGAGTTTGACTGAAAGTTTAACTCTGTCCCTCTTAATCCCTCCTAAAATTAGTGACTGTTGAAGGAAAGGTGGTGAATTACACTTACTGACTAATGACAATAAGTAAGAGTTATAAACTACTTTTACTTCAGAATATGTGCATTAAGTCATATGCTCTGATTCTGTCAATGTTTTAAGTTAATAGCACTACTTTTGTAAAAGTGTCCCTGATTTTTTCTTGACCTGTCCCTGATTCTGTAGAAATGTGTCCCCAATTGGTGGAGAGGTCTGGTATTGTCACATGAGATATGCCTAATGAGGGACTGTCCCATGCAAAGTGGGAAAGGTGTCACTCCTACTGTCTCCCGTTGTGCAATCTGAAAGGTGGACAACGTGCAGTAGGTATGCGGTAGCATGACTCGGCGGACAGCTGCCTTAACAAACTCAAATTACATGTCAGCATTGCAGAGTATCGGTTCCCATGTATCAGGCAGATGGGAGCAGATCGTATGAGGAACACGCATATAATATGATTATGTCACTGGACAGGCCGCCGAGTCCGTACAGTCGAACGCCTGCCATCGCAAAATGGTTACACATACCCGATACTGTAGTCATGTAGTCCAATGTAATACGCATCACAAGGGATTGCACATACCCAGCTTGAGTGATAAATGTAAGCGGAAATGTCGGTGAGCGAGCGGCTGTAAGCTTGTTTGTCTACCAGTATGCCAGTAGTACACTGTCAAAGAAATGTGTAGTCTAAACGTGCATAAGGTGCTGTGACCAGAGGTCAGCAGTGCTTAACACTGTGCAAACCCATGCACACTTGTTCCCACCTGCTGGAATGTGCCTTACCCAGTCCGTATCCAAAGGCGTCGGTCTGTCCGCAAACAAAGAACCGCCCAATTCACGTGTTGGTAGCAGTACCCTGCGCACATAGCTCATGTGAATTAACAACAGACCATGGCATATGTACAGACAATAGACCGCACACACACCATAAAGCACAGTCATCCAACAGTATAGCAATGTACTGGCAGATATGTCCGGACCACTGGTGTATGCATGCCTGGCCGTCCTGTGTTTCAGTGTGTGAGCATGCCCAGTATGACTGTTATGCATGTTGTCGACCGACATTACCGTCATACCGTCATGTGTGTGAGCATGCCAAGTATGGTCAACTGTATCGCATGTGTCACATGTCCAGATAGTTAGTACTGTGTTGCTGACCCCTCCATTCTACACAGACAGGTGTCATGCTGTGTCTGCAGGGTAGCTAATGGTCATGGTGCATTGACAGTTGCTACATGTCTGCATAGCGTGGGGAGACATCCAACCACAACCACAGTCCTACACAGCACCGTGGGTGGCGCACATGACTCTCACATGTGTAGGTTTGACGGGGGGCACAGCCAAAGTTGTACACATCTGCCGCTACTGTACTGGTATGCTGGGTACTCCATGTCAGTGTGTGGACCTACCTAAATTGCTGGTTGGAGGGATACTACTGTATGTCAGTTCCCAACTTTAAATACCAGCACAGTGGTGTTGGACGTCCTAGCTAACCCAACCTACATCAAACTGCCTGGCCTGCTGTAGTCTGTGTGTGTCTTAGGGGGTTGGGGTCATTCATTGGGCATATCCATAGGCCATCGTATATCATTTGTCTGTATTGGTCCACATCTGTCCAGCTGCATGGAATGTGTGTGGGCTGCACGGACACACATGATAGCCCATAATCTGCAGTGGGTTAGGACACCCTGTGTACTACTACAGGCTACCATTGTGACCCCCATATGTGCTACAGAGGTCATGGTGCCACTATGGATGTGTACTGTCTGCTGCCCTAACATTTGGCCACCACAGTCACTTGTATGCTCACATACATACCATAGCAATGGGTAAATACACATTCTAATACAACTGCCACTTGTTAGGTCAATAGACATACCCTGGGTGTGTTCTGGACTTGAGGACAGTGCTGGAGGGCTGCCTATGTCAGATGCACACAGTGCACCTCCTATACATGGCCGAGCACAGGTAGTGTCATGTTTGGCATCCATTGTACTGTGTGCGGGTCAGAGAGGGGAAATCCGTGGGTACCTACAGTGTCATTGCATATGCCCTGTGTTGCCTCTTTGTGAAGGGCAGGTCATACTGTGCATGGGCTTTCGCCGACTGTGCCCTGCTCAGGTAGTTCCTTCACCAAGTCACACTGTGCCTGTACAGGCCTTGGCAGTAGTGTTGGGCTGTGTGGGCCTACCCCATGTTGTTCCTGCTGCAACTGTTACTACAGGATAAGATTCTGTAGCATAGCAAATACCATAACAACTTGTATGCATGTAGCTTGTGAATGCTGCAGAGCTCCAACGGATGTGTCCGGATACCAGAACTGTGAACTGAGCATCCCAAACACATGCACAAGTATATGTCTTGCCTGTGCATCCTCCTCAGTATGGTGTGAGTGTCAGGTGTGTGTGCATTGCTGATGGGTGTCATCAGCCACGACACCAGTGTTTACCCAGCATCCCCCACTAGGAGACTGTAGGGGATGTCCATATTGGCATTGGTGTGCTACAGCTGTGTCAGAAGCCATATATCAGAATCATCATAGCTTCCAGGGCAGACAGCACACACAGTCAATCTCATGCCTTGGCCATCGCATATGGCCTAGCTGTTGGAGGGTATGCCCCTGCAGTGACTGTAGGCCCAACCCCGCTCACTGGGTGGTGCAATGATGTGTATGTGTGCAGGCTATAGCACCCAGTACCCCAGGGTAATCATCCATGTGGTTGAACTGATGCATATTGCTGGTCTACTAATCACGTGTGTTGAGGACATGTATGTGCTCACTAGCATGTGTTGACATGGAGTCTGTGAACTGGGGCAATACTCTGGATGCAGATGCCTGTGAGATACCCATGATATCCCCAGTTGTGCTGTGTGAGGTACCTGTGGCTAGTACACCTAGGCTAACACATACCGTGGTATCCATTGTGATGTGTTTCCCTCGGCCTGTTTGATGTGTCAGGTGTGGCAGGCACAGGTCAACAAGCTGCTGTAGGAGGTCTCTGTCCACCCCATAGTGCTCCACCATCCCCAGCCCATGTAGCTCCTGGTAAGTCACCCTGGGTCTATAAAGTCATATGTCACCCCAGCAAGGGTTGTTCAGCAGCATACACATCCTCACTGCCCCAGCCTCCTGCACCTGTTGGTATATGTTGCCTGCTGCAGCCCGTCTCATTTGGTTGGACTGTGTCATGAAATGTCCCCGCAGGTATACACCTGTGGTGTAGAGTGCGGACGAAACCTGTGTGTATGCTGCTTGCTCACATTACCGTACTGTTCAGGTGTGGGCTGGCCACGTCATCTGCTGATTGTGCTGATCAACACCTGTTTGTGCAGCCTGTACACCCTGACTACCCCACCACTGCTGTCATCCCTCCCAATGTCACCAGGCAGATATAGGCACACCCCTAGCTTAGGTGTGCTAAGGCAGGAGCACTCCCGAGGCACAGTTCTGCAATGTACTTACAGTATGCCTGACCCCCCCCTCCCATGCTGTCAATTATATTCGAGACCTGCACCTGGCTGACTACACACATACACTCCAGGGACTAGCATCACACCCTGGTGATAAATGGGATACACTATTGTCAACCTCATCTGCATAGTATAGTCTTCTAATGAATAGTTATATGACCCGTACCGAACCTCCAAATTAATAACCACTGCTCAGTGTCTCTCAGATCCATACACAACAGGCAGCAGGTGCCTTACTATCACCATATTCGAAGTCCTATGGTCTTCCCAGCAACAAAATAACCGGTGTCTACACGACTACAACCCGTGACCCTGCACACTACAGACGATGTGCATTACCACCACGCCATGGCAGATATACATAGATCACAGGTTATCACATACAGATCATCCGGCACAAACATTTAATAGTGCTGATGTCCCCAGACATATATGTTCACATCTATGTCCACCTCTATATCTACATATATCATATATATTATTTGTATACATATATACATGGACATATATATATATATATATATATATATATATATATATATATATATATATATATATTTATATATACACATACATAGACACATATACATGCACACACATATGTAGACATGGCATTTATATCACATCAGCGGACCACATGACAGCAATGCATTAGACAGAAATGAAAAGGAAACTACATGTGCCACCTGCATCATGTAGTGTTGTTACTATCAAGGGACGTGTGTTTTGTTGCGCCACATGGGTCAGACCGTATCAAGGGTAAGAGTAGGGCTGCTGACAGTTACTCACCAGACCTACTGGTGAATGTATGTGTTGACAACCCAGTGTCTTGGCAGAATATGCGGGCTGTGGACACTATATAGGTCAGCAACAAAACACACTGAACACATCCCGCAGCTAGCCACCCACAGATACCAACACATACGGTATAACTGCCAAGCACACACACACCTGCCATGCCTTGGAATCAAGCACCTACCTGTCCAGTCTACCACACTACAGCATTATGCAGTAGCAGAATGCGCTACCAAGTTCCAGCATCACTGCACTCCCACAGGCATACATCTAGGTGGATGACATCATCTGCAAAGGCAAAGATACCGACAGGGAATGTATGAGGAGTGAGCTGTCTAAAAGCATTACTCTGTTTCCAGGCAGCTGGAAACACACACTTGGCAGGACTGGGAGTCAAACATACACCTAACTACTTTATCACACTACAGCATTACGCAGTTACAGAACGCGCTACCGAGATTACTGGAACACAGCACTCCCAGAGGCATACTTCTAGGTGGATGACATCATCCGCAAAGGCAAAGACGCCGATAGGGAATGTATGGGGAGTGAGCCGTCTAAAAGCATTACTCTGTCCCCAGGCAGCTGGAAACACACACACACTTGGCAGGCCTGGGAGTCGAATATACACCTAACTACCTTATCACACTACAGCATTACACAGTTACAGAACACGCTACCGAGATTACTGGAACACAGCACTCCCAGAGGCATACTTCTAGATGGATGACATCATCTGCAAAGGCAAAGACGCCAATAGGGAATGTATAGAGAGTGAGCAGTCTAAAAGCATATTACTGTCCCAAGGTAGATGTAGACAAATACACGGCAGTGGTGTGAGCAGGACAACTGCCTATCTACGGAGCACTATTACAACACTACATAGATACGAGACGCACCACAGACAGTACACCCTTCAAGACAGTCAACCAGTGTGTTCAATGTAGGAATCCATCCTGACGTGGGGTATGGACATCTGTTGCCTGGATGACCACCATCGCTATACAGGATGTCAATGGCCATGCCCATACACAGAGGCACATCACCGACACAAGGTGTCACTGGGCATGCTCACACCGTTTCACACGTCCTTTTGGAATGTACTGTGTGTCCATCTACACAACAGCGTACTGGGCATGCTCACACACTTAGTAGAAGTGAAGGGCTGTCTTGCATGCACACGGATTCTAAACACGGAAGGGCACAGTTTGGAATGTACTGTGTGTCCATCTACACAACGGTGTACTGGGCATGCTCACACACTTAGTAGTAGCGAAGGGCTGTCTTGCATGCACATGGATTCTAAACACGGAAGGGCACAGTTTGGAATGTAATGTGTGTCCATCTACACAATGGCGTACTGGGCATGCTCACACACTTAGTAGTAGTGAAGGGCTGTCTTGCATGCACACAGATTCTAAACACAGAAGGGCACAGTTTGGAATGTACTGTGTGTCCATCTACACAACAGCGTACTGGGCATGCTCACACACTTAGTAGTAGCAATGGGCTGTCTTGCATGCACATGGATTGTAAACATGGAAGGGCACAGTATGGTGTTACTGTCTCCACGTACATGAAGGTCACTCACATGTAATGACCAGTACACACTCAAGAGCCATCACAGATGTCTCAGGTGCAGATCACAGAGGTAAATGCCGCATTCTACTATGTTGCCCTCAGACATCACCATGTCCTTGGACCAGCAACACACATCCATACATTACCACAACACCATGTGACTCATGACCAGTGGACTGTACATAGGTCTACAGCAACTGTGCAGACTACACATGTACTGACATGGTTCCATCATGTGTTATGCAATGCAATGATACCACTGTTCATAACCAGGTCGGCTCTACACATAACAGGTGCCCTGGGTCTTACACAGCTGTAACAGATGACTGTCGCTGTACACCAAAGAACACACATGTTTGGATATGACATACATGTAATCGCAGTGGATATGTACATGGACCACACACACACACACACACACACACACACACACACACACACACACACACACACACACACACAAAATACATATGTACATAGCATAGCTTTTGCTGTCCTCCGTGCAGACAAGTGGCTACAGCAATCACACGCATGCACATGGAAGGTAGGTCCATGGCTGTTGAATGCTAACAGTACATAAGGTAGCAATGTTGACAGAGGTAACATTCCCTCTGTACTAGTTACCCATGTCAACCATCATATCATACAACAGTCCATGTGTTATGTATGTCATCACACATGTCCACCAATTGCAATGCATATAAACATGGTTACATGACAGGCATGTAGGACCAACACACATGTACATGTAGTGGTGTGCATGCAGCTACCATGCATGTGCAGTAGCTGATGTATGTAATTCATCTGTGCCTAACTACAACATGCAGTTGCAATGCAGCCCCATCATTGACACCTGTATATGGTGAAATACTGACAGTACGGTAGGATGTACATCAGGTATGGATGGATGTGTGTACATATAGTGGTGATCCACCTTTTCAGATGGATGTTTGCCAAAGCCAGCTCACAGGTGTGTCAAAAGCCATCCTACTATTACATGTGCAAAAAGTACGCTGTGTTACTGTTACTTGACGGTGAAGACATACAACCTACACAGCGGTCAGGGTGTTACTGACTGTAAGTCACTTGACACCTGTAACACTTACATCCTCCCATGTGCATATAGCAGCACAATTGCCGAAGGTAGCGTTGGTACACATAATGCGGCCAATACTGCTGCATGTCTGTTAGATGTATCATCATATAGCAGGTGTATCATTCACAGTTCTGCCATGTGTGTTTGCTTGTGTGACCATATATGCCACATATGGTGGGGAATACATCCCAATTGTTACACACCTCTGTACACTGTTGTAGAGATCTGTACATACTGCAGTGTGGAAAGCATGACTTAGGCAGGGGTGGTGTGTGTATCACACACATGTCAGCTATCTGTATGTGAATGACATTTGTGGACTCCACAGTGTGTGTGTGTGTGTGTGTGTGTGTGTGTGTGTGTGTGTGTGTGTGTGTGTGTGTGTGTGTGTGTGTGTATGTATGTATGGCTGTCTGGAGCATGGAGTGAGGGTGTATGCCACTATACAGAACAGACAGGATCCCTAACCCCTCATGGTGATGCAGTCTACTACCCTGTTGATGCCATTGGTCTCAGCCTTACTGGCTACCTGTACATGTTCATTCTCTGTGTCACGTCGTGTGGGTGCACAGTACTGTGAGGGTGATTACCACATAGGGAGGGGTCCTCACCTCAACACTATCGAGTGTGCATTATAGTGTTGTTAACCCCGTGAGTGTGGGTATGTTACTGTGTGTTTCTGTGTATGTCTGTGTGTGTTCTCATCCTGTAATGTGATAGGGTATTACAGCTACACAGTGAGGCCTCATGCTATCAAGTGGCCTCTAATGTTATCATCGGTCAGACCACTGTGTAAACCCCCCGCACCATGTCAACATACCTGTGATGTGACCTGGTATGGATGTCACGTCTCTAACCACTGTAGCCTATTAAACAGCCCACATGCTTCTGGATCAGTAGATGTGTGGACATCTGTGGAATAGTAGCCTTTCTAACAGTGAGGTTGAGGCTATGTATAGCATGCTGGTATTGCCATACATGCCTGTGAGTACTTCAAATTTACACATGTGAAACTGCAAACACTGCTACTTATTGGCACATGCAAGTAGACCTTAAGGGGGGAAGCATGGCATCATTACCAACATGCTGTTACTATTGTTACCAAGACACATACTGTGAACATACAACAATGCACTCCAACTGCAAACACTGTAACGTAATGGCACATGCAATTGGACCTTAAGGAGGGAAGCAGGGCATAATTACCAACATGCTGTTACCATTGTTACCAAGACACATACTGTGAACATATAACAATGCATTATAAACCTGACTACATGGTATGTCTGGTGTGTGTCAACAGTACACAACTAATGTCATATACACTTATCTCACTATTCTGTTCACCTTGTGCATCAGACCATATGAGCATGTCCCTGCACCAATGGTGTGGATGACAGGGATGCGGCACAGGCATCGTCATATGCACAGGGTGATAATGTTTGCCAGGGGCATAGGCTTCACCAGTGGATGACATCATGTGTGTGGGTAAGGTCCGGTGATCTGATTGGACATGTGTGGTCAATATGCATGTGGGTGTTGCGGTGCCCTACAGATGTTTCTGCTGTGTGCGTGTATGTGTGCACACAGTTCTGCCTTTTGTCAGGCCTACACAGGGGTATTATTGACAGCTCCAGATTGTACAGACCAGGATGTACAGCTCAGTGTGTCCGGCCACAGCCACGTGACCTGTGCCTGCCAGGGGTTGCACGGGCACTACCAGGCGGAGGTACAGATTGGCTACTGTCCGATGACACTTGTCCACTGGAACCATGTCCTCGCTGGGAACATCCAGGGCCATGTTCCCGTGGCCTGCTGTGTCCTGGTGTGGACAGCGCAGCACCAGCTGCACTGCTACTGCTACTGGCACTATGGGAGTGGGCATGTGAGGTGGCTCATTCACGTTGAGCTGCACTAGGTGGTGTAGCTGGCCTACGCCTCACTCCTACCAGATGTTCCATCACAGACAGCTCATGCTCGTGGATTGCCATGCCACGGTCAAGGATTCCAACCATGTCACCCAATTGCCTTTCCAGAACATCAGCAATCTGCTGCTGAGCATTTGCCAATGCCTGGATGTTGTCATTTAGAGTACGGATAGCAGCCCTCTGAAGCCTCTGCCCATCACTGTTCTGCCGTTCAGCATGTGCCTGTGCTGCCATTACGGTCTGGAACATGCGTCTGGTGACACCAGCTGCTGCGCTCTGTCCTGCAGGTGCATGTCTGCCAGAGGTCCTCCTATGAGCAGCACTGGCCACATGCCTGTGTGGCACATCTGCAGTCATTATACTGACACCATGGTGTGGAGACACACCTTCTGTAGCCACCACATGTTCCTGTTCCGAGCGAACACACGCTGACTGTCCTTCCTCTATGGCCACTGGTGATGGGGTATGTGTTGGCATGAGAACTGTGTGCGGGGAAGAGGGGGACATAGCAGGGATGGCAACCATTGGCACAGATTCAGCCCCTGACAACCCTGCCTGTACCTCATGCATATGTTCATCACTGCTAGTATTTGTGGGGACACTAACATCAGATGCACCGCAGGAGGGTAACACACCTACATCACCTGTGAATGCAAAGAAAGACTCTACATTACAATAGACACACACAGGCACACACAGACACACACAGAGTCACAGACACACAGACACACCATGCATGTGATTTGACAGACGGCATACAGCATGCATGTGATACAGCAGACGGAATGCAGCTCAGACATTAATAGTGGTAGTTAGCATACCTCCCTGGGTTGCACACAACAGCAAGCAGGTGTCATATCAGTAGCAGACGGCATGCAGCATGCATGTGATACAGCAGACGGCATGCAGCTCAGACATTAATAGTGGTAGTTAGCATAACTCCCTGGGTTGCACACAAGAGCAAGCAGGTGTCATATCAGTAGCCATGCAGTTCACACAATCATGGTAGTAAGCATGCACTCCTGTGATACACCATGTGGACCAGCACAGGTTAACAGTACACATGGCTGAAGCGACCTTGACATGTAATCTGGTGATGTGTGCATTGACATGCATACATGTCTGACACAATGGTGTCCTGACACATGTACAGCATTGTAATGGGTATCACATTGCAGTGTTGTCTGTATGCCCTACAGATAGAATGCACTTTTAGCAAATGTGCATGAGCATTGAAGGATAGTGTGAGGCATCTACATTGCTATACAGTGTGAACTACAGACACTGTGCCATTGCATGGCATCATGAGGCTTCTATAGTGCTATACAGTGTGTAATATGCACACAGTGCATAGCCATAACTGCGTGCATACATATTACATAACTGTGGATTGTGACCCACATCGCTGAGGTGTATACACACCAAACCATGCTGTGTCATGTGACAGATCACTGGAAGACCTATGGATGACACCCTGCACAACTACTACAAAGTCTTAGCTGCCTGGCAACCATGTCCACACATGGCAGACTTGTCAATACACCATGTCCCACATGACATTAATGTACCACACACACGAGGTGCACGGCTGACTGTGATGTCCTACAGCAGCAAGGGAAATGTATGGTACCTGTGGCCTGATGTGGTGTTAATGTCTGTGGAAGCTGTACAGGTGACTACTGTCATACTATGACACAGTTGTGATGTTCAACACATCTTATATGGTCGAATTAAGTGACACCTCCACTAGCTGTGCACAGGCGTTTAGGATGTCCAGTGTTCCACATCAACTAAATAATCAGTCAACTAAGGCTATAGTTGGACCGTGTGTGGACAATGTGCAACAGGGTGTATGCACATCACAACTGCTGTGTGGCTACATGTCTCTGGCCATCCCCCATGGCCATGTGTGAACATGTGTTGGCCAAATGTTTGTGATGGCCATCTATCTCACATGTCTGTGTTGTCCCATATGACATACACCCATAGATGTCAGATATGTCACTGTCCACAGGGCTATACAGACAATGGTTTGTATGTTTGGTATGTGGGGTATGTACTATGGGATAGTGAGACAATATTGCAGCCAGAACACTACACTGCAAGGGCATATTACACAATGGTGACTCCTGTGGGCTGACCATATTCCAGCTCACTGTGTGGTACAGTTTGCGTACCACACATGTGTTGTTCCAGTGTATAGTACATATGTCTACATTGAACACCTCCACCATTGTATGCACAGCTGTCCACATATCAAGCAATGACAGATACTGTGGTTTCATGTCGGTGTTTCATTTAGTTTGTATATATTGCACATGGGTAGCCAGTGTGAATGATGACAGATGCAACCTGTATATCGTGACTGGACCATACACTATGTGTACATGTGTTAACTGGCCACATGGCGTATAGATATATGCATTAACATGCCTGGTACTTATTACTGTCACACCTGCAATGAACTGATGTCTGTGCGGCACGCCAGAGGTACCTGTATAGGGGTGACACAGCAGTTTGAACATTATCCATGACTGTATGACAGCCACAGGGTGCACTGTGCATGTTAACACATTCACCTGTACAATAACATATAGTATGCACATGTGTGCATACACAGGGTAGCATACTGTAGTATGCGGCATGTGTGTAAACATACCTTGCATATGATGTTATATTACATATTGTACAGTGACACATGCAACTAAATGGGATATAAAAGTCATATGTGCAATAGTGACTTACCAGGCAACTCCAGGCTCATTGGTTGGGAGACACCCACCTCCATGATGGCAGCTAGTGTTTGTGGATGCTGCTCTGAGGGTGTACCCAGGCTGGCCAGTAGCTCCACGGTGTGTGTGAGTGGGGGCTGGTTTGGTGGGCCACCACCTGTTCCACCTTGTTCCCTGGCGATTGCATTGGCATGCTGTTTCGCATGTCGTATCAGGTCCGTGCAGTGTCTGCACACCTGCTGGTAGGTGCGGTTATGGCCACCCACATCATTAACCCTTCTGCGAAGGTCCTGCCACAGGTCATCACGCTGCTGGGCAAGCTGTGGCACATGGCTGAACAACACCTCGTAGTTCTCATGGAGGTACGGAATGAGGGCATCATCCTCCTGGTGGCTATATGGTGCCTCGTATGACTACCTAATAGGCCTGGAGACGTCACCAACTCAGGGAGGTGAACTGCACAGCACCATCCCTTACACAATGTCCATAACGTTGACTGCTGCCTAGGTGGTAGTTAATGGTTACAAGGTTTTTCACCTAGCGGTGACAATGCTATTATCAGCTGTCAGATTGTCCACATATGTCACACACCTCACTCACAAAGCCCATTCTGTATGTTGTCCACAACACTGAGACAGCTATTGCTCCTAGGTCATGGACATTCACATCCTTACATACACAGATGCCTCCCATTTGTCTGTGTGGTATGGGCTACACTGAGGGGGGAGTACACAACATTAGCCCTGTTTTACAGTAGCTGCCACTGGTGTGATATGCAGATGTCACTCAGACACCTTTGTAGTGTTGCTTCTGTCAACAGGCCACTGGTAGAACACTCTTGTTACATACGAAGGTACATCTAGTATACTCAGTGTAGCTGGAACATGGTATGGGTGATGATGTCCTATGACCTGTCACAGGTATGCTATGCAGTGTGAAATCATCCGTACTGTCATCTACTTCTGTACTGCTAACATCTACGTTGATAAAGGTTTATAGACTTGCAGGCCATACTCAGCAGGGTAAAAGTGCAATACCTCCAATTATGACTGTCGTCTCCACTTGTGGGCTGCTGTGGGTTGATATTAACCAACACCCTATCTGTATTGCATATTCATCCTCAGCACTTGTTCAGAACATGTGAGCACTTCATGAGCTACTGATTACTATAGCACCCATTCCAACTCATGTCTTACAAGTACACTGTCTGTCCTTACATTTCCAGCTTGCTTACAGTACAACAGCTGTTGTACACACGTAACTCACATATCTTGTGAGACATGGTTGAATATACAGGCATGTCCAAGTGTCACGTACCAGTGCTATTGCCTGTCTATATGATGAATATGGCAAACGTGGCAATAGAGCAATTGTCTCATGTACACAGTCAATGCTCACCTCCCAACATACGACACTACAGCCTGTGGGAGATGCACATATGTAGCCATGCTGGGGGTAATGCTCTCACCAACCCAGACTGGACCTGACATTCATGTGGGGATGATTAACATTTGCAACACACCCCACTCATCACATAGTCTCACTAGATCTCCACCACCACAGGCCACACATAGTATGAGTACGACATTTGCAGAACCTCTCCATATTCTGTGTAGGCACCAGAGGCAGCCCCCATTACCAAACACAACAACAATTACTTATATCCCACAGACTCATGTGTGCCCATCAACTACAGCCAATAGGGTGTTATAACATACCCAACACACCAGTCATAGGTGACTCTGTAGGCGGTCACACTGATACACCAGGGATCACTGCAGTGGCTGTACTGTACAGAGGTACAGGTAACACATGATTCTGCTGTTCACAGACAGGACACTACCCTAGAGAGGTGCCGCCGGTGTAAACACTGTAGTTGGGCTTACACATAGACTTGCCAGACAGCATAGTACCTCACTATGTACCTGTGAAGCTATTACATGTCCTTTGTGCATGGTTAATTGAGTAGCTCTTCCATTTCGATTAGCTATCATGCTATTACAGTGTCCCATGACTACAAGCCATATGTATCCTGTTATTGTGTATCGTACATGCCAATTGACGATACCTTTTGTTTGCATGATATAACAGTTGTGCTGTGTAGAATATCTGACATATCTACCTACAATACTGTACATTACACATATTTTACACATTATCCCATAATGCAAAGCATACTTATACAGCAGGACCACCTTAGGCATGTTATTGCTGTTATATGCCCATACACATGCCTACTGTGACAGTATTTCAACATATACTATCCCCTGCTATGGCACATACTTGTTGGACATACCCTACCACTGACGGCGGGTGGTGTGGAAATGTTCTGTTTAAAGCCCTCATGTAACATCCCTTGTGGTGTATGTGATGTTTACCTTGTGGCCCGCAGCAGGACACACAATTTCTACAAGCGTTGCTATGCTCAACAAGACATCACTACAGAATACCTTTTCCCACTTTATGCATTGAGTACACTTTTAATTAATACAAAACAGGCTCTACGTACACTAACATACTGAGTGTTCTACATACCTTGTTAACATTCCGAATCTTCATAAATATCTCTTACACCTTTACTGTTTAAATGGTTCTATGGTATGAGCATACGGTTTGAATGTATGGCAAGTCATCCTTATATACGTCGATACCTGTAACATGTGGTTTTCTGCCGCCAATTGGTGTTCCTGAGTAAATTATTACATGCACATCAGCTGTGCAGCTACTCCATTCGCCAATTATGCGACAACAGTGGTGTATAATTTAATTCTCCACTTGGGCGTTGCCCTTTTGCCCTACCTTTAGGGAGACGGCCTGTATGTGTTTTGTTGTGAGGAATTG
This sequence comes from Protopterus annectens, assembly GCF_019279795.1. Taxonomy (NCBI): domain Eukaryota; kingdom Metazoa; phylum Chordata; order Ceratodontiformes; family Protopteridae; genus Protopterus; species Protopterus annectens. Next base: position 396,726,561 of record NC_056729.1, on the reverse strand, counting down.
CAACTGCTATTTGTAGAGACACGGATATTTTGAATTTATGTCCTTCATGGATTGTGTGTGATGGCTAGAGTATGTGGTTCTACATGTGAGTTTACCTGTCATCTCAACTGTCTAAGGGACTATTGCAAACAAATCCTGTAACATCGCCGTCTGTTCCATTATACAACAGCTACGATTTCACATGGCGCCTTTACAAATGTGTCTCTCACAAGGTATGTTAATGCTTCTGCAGATGTAATTGAGTGAGTGGATGTTTGTGATGTTATTACAGTCTGTATTGCAATTGTTTCGGGTGTGGGGGAGATGTAGGTGGGTGCACATAGCATATACAGGTTTGTGGGGACTGCATTTCTACATATTCCATATATGTGTGTGGGCTCCTTCCCTAATTGAAGACCTATCATTTAGTAGACTGAACTATGGTTGTTACGGGCTTATACATTGAGCCATTGTTAATTGGTTTCTATATAGTATGCAGGTGAGGTTGATACTTCCATACCTCCGGAAATACAGCGATATGTAAAGGAATGTTACTAAATGACAGCTGTCTCGTGTATTTCTGTCACAGATATTTGCACTCATTACAGTTGTGTTGGTGACTGAGCCTCTTTGGCATGGGTTGCCACCTTTTCAAATGGCCATAGTGGGACATTTGCAGGACACACATCGGTGTTTACAGGCTAACACATACCCATGGTCAGTACACAGGACAGAACATACTTTTATCCTGAATACATACTTATTCTTGTAGCACTTTAGCTACTTATCATGTTTCATGCAACGTTTACATTTTGTAGATACAGGCATAACTATTTAATGCAACTGTTACATAATATATGGGACATAATTATGTCCTACAATCTCGGACATTTGCCCTTTTTAATATTTTTTGTCAGGACACAACTGCCCAGGGAGGGGCTGTCCCTCTTAAAATAGGACAGGTGGTACCGTATGCCTATGGCCAACTATGACCACACCTACCGTACTGCTCTACCTCCGGGTTAGCACTAACAGACATACGATGCAAACACACACACACACATTACAGTCCCATGGAAATGCACACGGCACCCTCAACACACACATACACAGACTACAGCAATCACAAACACAGTTGAACACAGTACCTATGTGGACTGCAACACCGGCAGCGATAACTAAATGTCCCTTAATATCATGATAATATTACACGCGGTTCCAGTGTTCCGGTACTGTGTTCTTTCGGTCTTTAAGCCTCGTGATTACACGTGTCGGTATGTGACACATTCCATAGTTGGCAGTATCCTATTTATTTCTACCTCCATGGTTGTGTACATGTCATTGACCTATCTATATATTTGCAGATATAGGTGAATCCGTATATATCAACATATATCTCTCTATCTCCCTTTCTATCTTTATTATATATATGTATATATATATATATATATATATATATATATATATATATATATATATATATATATATATATATATATATATATATATATATATATATATATATATATATATGTATATATATATATATATATATATATATATATATCAGAGAGAGTGAGAGGGAAAATACACCTTTCATTGTGTACATGTCGGTGTATACTGTTTCCTGGACTCCTGCCGTTGGTTCATCTTGGGTAGCTTAGTGTTAGGTGATTGTGTACATGATTGCGTGTTATACTCCTGGCAGTAGTCGTTTTACCCTTCAGAGCAGGCACTATTAGTACAGGGGTGAATAATGTTAGTTTCACCTGTTCTGGACATCATTGACCATGATCTGCGCGATAGTCAGAGAAGCATAGCCTTGTTTCACCCATATCTGTATAGTCATGTTTAAACGACGCTTACCAGCACTGGGCAACACATATTCCCACTAACATGTGATAAACCTGATCTGATGACCTGCATCCACCATCCATTATTCGTGCCTTCGGGATTACGTAACGTCTCTTGCAGGACATGGTACCAGGAACATGCATGACAGTCAGTGCATTTACCACTTGGGCATCTGGGATTTGTACACGTGTTATGGCAATTTATATGTGGACTGTACTATGGCTGTTACTCCATACTGCAATCAAATGGGTATCTCAGTTAGTTTGCATATGGATGAGACCTATTAATGGTATATCCAAGTGATGTTTAATGGATGTGCTCCAGCATTTGGAATGTATGTCACAGTAAGCCACACACTATAATGTGCTACACCTTCACACAACCATAGGTGGAGCATGCTGAGGTGACAGATACCTGTCATGGGTACACCCCATGCTTTGCCACTACATCCATGATTACATTGTATGGAGCCCCTCATTAACACACCAGGGAATCCATGCAGAGTGTGTGGGGAGCAGTGATTACACACATGGATCCCGCAATTGGCTCTGCTCCACTGAGGGTCAGTTGGTTATTCAGTGTGGTGGCGATAGCAGACACTGTTTGCCTCGATTGATGAATGGCCTCTGACAATCGGGCATGTACCTACCGATGTACCTAGGAACCTATACATACAGTACCAATATATGCTGATAGGTGCGTGTACTGTTCAGGTGTTGACATTCCTTGTTCCAATAGCTGTTGTGTGTGCAATGGTTGAAGGCTGCCTATGTAGGATTCACACAGTAGGCCACCTATACATTACAATTTACAGGTGGTCGTGTGTGTGTGCCATCCATTTTACTGTGTGTGCAGGTGGAGAGGTGTGTCAGTCCATAGGGGCCTACACTGTCAGAGTATGTGCTATACGTTCCCTCTTTGCCAAGGCGTAGGCATATTGGGCACACCTCTGTCTGCCTACTGGGGCTGGCACAGGGTGTTCGTGGTCTGAATCCCTTTGTGCCTGTGATGGCCTTGGCAACTGCGGTGGGCTGTGAGGGCCTTCACCATTATGTCCCTGCTGCAGCTGTTTCCGCAGGATCATATTATGTAGCATGGCACATACTATGAAGATGTGGGCACACGTGCCTGGAGAGTACTGCAAGGCTCCACCAGATATGTCCAAGCAATGGAACTGTGATTTCAGCATCCCGAACACACGCTCTATGATGATTCTGGTTTGTACGTGTGCCTCGTTATGGCGTTCTTGCATGGGTGTGTGTGCATTTCTGATGGGAGTCATCATCCATGGCTCCAGTGCATAGCCAGCATCCCCCACAAGGTGGCCATGTGGGATGTCCCCACTGACAAATACCTGATACAGCTGTGAGGCATGCCAGATGTGGGAGTCATGGTAGCTTCCAGGGCTGCCAGCACACACATCCATGATAATGCCCTGGGCATTGCACACAACCTGGCAGTTGATGGGGTGGTATCCCTTGTGGTTTATGTAGCACCTACCTTGCTCACCTGGTGGTGACTTGATATGTATGTGCGTGCAGTCTATCGCACCCAGTACCTCCAGGTAGTGTGCCACATGGTGGAAGAGACGCATATTGCTGGCCAATTCCTTCTGAGTTCGGGGGAAGTATATATGCTCATTGGCATGTGGTAACCTGGCATCCAGGAACTGGTGTAGTACCCTGGATGCTGATGCCTGTGAGATCCCCATTATATCTCCAGTTGGCCTTTGAAAGGTACCTGTGGCTAGTATTCGCAAGCTTACACATACCTTCGTGTCCACTGGGATGGGTTCCCCTCTGTTGTTTCTGGATCTCAGGCGTGGCCGGCACAGCTCAACTATTTGCTGTAAGATGTCCCTGTCCACTCTGTAATGCTCTACTATCTCCAGATCATGTAGCCCCTGGTAGGTTACCCTTGGTCTGAACACTCTTCTCCTCCTCCGAGGCCTGCGGTGGTTGTCAGCATCATCCTCCACAACACCTTCAGTCACTAACACATGGTGATGAATCACAGCTATGGCAGCTCCCATCATGTTCATTGTAAAAGTTCCCCGTATGTTTACACCTATGGTGCAGTGTTTGGGAATACACAGGTGTGTGTGAAGTGCTTTCACACTTTATACTATTGTGCTGTGAACACTGATGATGTCATAGGGTATGTATGTATGATCGTAGCTACAGGGTATCTTATGTGTTTTACAACAGGAACTACTATTGTGGTGCCTTTGGTGTTGAATTACATTTGGCTGCCATGGATTACCTCTTGCCCTTCCCTTTACATTTCATCACGTTTCACCTCCCATTTTCTGGCATGCATCCAGCAGCCTGCTTTCATTTGTACTTTCCTAAACCTGGCTTATCTTGCGTAATGTGTTCTATGGCCGGTCTACTGCAGGTTTGCTTTGCTCTGCTATGACAGTTCTCTTTTCTTCGCAATCCGATACCTCCCCTATCCTGTTTTGCAGGTTTCTGCGAGCAGACTTGTCAGCTGCCGTCGATTTCCCACTGTGAGTTAATAGGTGTTAATTGCTCAGTTGTACTCCAATTACCCTACTGCGGCATTTCCTTATTTTCTTCCCCTGACATTCCTGTTTGAGCTATGGTACGCGGCGTGTGCGTCCGCTTACCGGGTTTCAGGCATGTTTTCATCTCCGTACACATGCGCTTTCGGGCACCATATGTGCTCTCAGCTAAACGATGCTATACCTACCTCCCCACCCCTGTCCTGCGGCTTTGCTTAGCAATGGCCAGGCTGGATTTGCATTGCTCCAATGTGCTTACAGCTACGGTGGCACACCCCACTGCTGATGTCATATATACCTCTAAACCACTCCTCTGTGTTGTAGTGCTGTGCCGTATGGTACATCCTTAGTCTGGCGGGACGTTTGCGATTCACTATTACCTGCCTCATTTGCATGGCATTGACTACTAATTCCTAGTTACCACGCCGAGCACTGTCACAAACCCTTAGCAACCCTTGCAGCTTGGTTGTGGTGTACCATGCATACCATTGAGTATTATGGTGTAATCATGATTTGTATTACATTGTGATTTTATGACATTTGTATATATTTTCTTTGTGTTCCCATTTGCGCACACATGCCCTGCGGTTGTACTTTGTGCTACTGTGGACATGACATTAAATGTTGTTTTTTAGGTGTTGTGCATCTTTTCTTATGCCATTGGCTGTATATTTAGCCATTGGCATATGTTAACTTTGTAATACATGAGTCTGGTCCGCTTTCATAGCTCTGATGTTCTGTTTGGAAAAATGCAAACTGTGTTTTTTGGTTTACATTTCTGTGGGCTTACGCTACACCTGCACCACTTCATGAATCGCTATGTACTTTCATTTGCATGGTGCGGCACTGCACATGGGGTGATTAGCATACCTAAGCCGAGGGCTGCGCAGATCTGGCATACGCCGGTAGTGCACGTGGAATTGGATCGTACCTGAATCGCTCGGTGGCCATATTTGGCGTTATACCGCCTACGCTATGCCTGCGCCTGGCGCAAGCTTCATGAATCCCGGGGTTCCTTTATGTTCTGGGTAATTATCATTTATACCATTGCTAAATTGAAAGTCTTGATAATGGATGCACCATTAATGATGTAAAGTAGTGCAACTTACATGTTATGCCCTACATCTTTCTTTCAAGATTATTTCCTTTCATTGTAAGAACTACCATTATTGAAATGAAATGCACACACATGCAAAGTGTCTTAATACTGGATTATATTGTGCACACACATACTCTGTGGTATTTTTTATTAATTCATTGCATTTGAGATTAAATATTAACATCAGTGTATAGAAGACAGATGTTACGTTTCATATTTTAGGTACCTGAAATGTCTAGCCTGAGTCACAGTGGGTCAAGGAGAAATATGTCATGTTTGACATCTTCTAAAGATAGGGTAGGTGAAGGTGCATGTGATCTTGAGGAGGGGCTCTTATATGAGCTGGATGATGACTTGCTGCGATACCATGACATAAATGATGCAGGTGATCCTACAGACACAGATCTCACAGTGTTGAGGGACCAGGACCACGAATGAGAGGTTCTGATACATGAAGATGAATGCTGAAGTGGCCTGCATGAATTCAGTTGAGATTGTTCTCCCTACTATTTCCACTACTGTATTATTTATTTATTTATTTGCCTTTGTTTACTGGGAAAGTCAAACAGGGTAATACCCATTTTCAGTGCAAGCCTGGAGAGAAAAGCTCTATTTGCTTACATTGCATTATACTAAGTTCCAGTTAAACACAGAGTATTACATTTCTATTTACATTTATAAACAAACAGTAGTTACATTTATATATCCTAAGCTTTTACAGAGGTGGAAGTTACTAAAGAGAAAAGCCCACTCATAACTCAGTGGATTGTACAGGCAGCAGTTATGTATAAAAATTCTTTCTTAAAAATACCTGTTTGAGAAGCACTTGTAGTGTGATGTAATATGCCCCCATGCATCCAAACAGTAACTCTTCTTCTTCACCTTCAAACATTAAATCCTAGTTGTGTCCGGTAAGTCCTCAATAGTGCACAAAAGGAGGTGGGCATGGATGCTTGGTGTACAACCATATTGTGGATCCATGCGAACATGACATTATCCGTAGCATTGTTTGGCAGTTGGCACAGAAGTTAAAGTTGTGAGCGTTAGTTCATGGGGTACCTGGTTTGATTCCCACAGTCCTCATTTGCCTGCCATGTGACCTTGAGCAAGTCACTTAACTAGGCACCCTTGCAAAGGGACTATGACTAGTGGGCCTACCTGGTTAACAAAAGGATTATTATTACTATTATATTCCTACTCTCTACCATTTCATTGTAGTGCTAGAAATCCTCACATACACTCAGGAGGACTCTGACCATTTCTAGCTGACTCTCTGTGACAGTGAACTGATCCTTCATAATGTCACAGCACATTTGCTATTGGGCAGTTAATGCTTTACATGTTTCCTGGGGTAACTGTGACATATGCCTGCTCCTTTCACCCCTTTGTAAAGGTGACACTGTTACCTCTGAATTTTTGCCATCATCCAGAAGGTGTTGCTGTAGGTCTGGAGATACAGTAGTGGATGTACATAGGTTTTGTGTCTCTACAACCTATAATGTGAGGCACCATGTGCTTGACTTTGTGATGCACTGCAGAGTTACTAACATGTTGTGGTGTATGAGATGCAGCCACTAAACCTGGGGACTGTGTACCACTTTCCTTGGGCTGCCTTATAAATATAACTATGTTATCATAATCATCAACCATTCTGCCGCTGCTATCCTGTAAATTCACTGGTACAATGGCACTGCTTGTTCTACTGCTGACCCTGTAAAAAAAATAATACATTACTACTCAGATACAGTGGTAAATTATTGTATGCTGTGCAAGGAGGTATGGAGGACACTCACCACATAGACACTCTGTTCAACGTCATTATGTGTGGGAGTAGAGGGTTGACCTTGTAATAGTAATTGTCATGTGTTACATGTAGTCATTCCCCTTGAGCAATCATTTCTCTACTTAAATATGTTACAGTGGTCAAGATAACCTTCCTTAGCAGATGGTTGTTGATGCTGCAGACATGGGTAACAGTCAGTGTCCAGACCACCTCTCATAATGCCAGTGTCATCATTGTCTGTTTCGCAGTCATCCCCCTGAACAGAGAGAAGGTATTCTTCATTAGGTGTTAAAGGAATAAGTGTTCGATGCCCCCCACAATAGTGCTACAGGTAACTGCATTCTGCCTTGGCCTTCCTCTCACACATCCTACCATATTGTTGGCCACCTTCCTGCACATCATCAGCCACTTTCCTGCACTGTGCTAATGTGATGTTCCTTTTGCTGACAGCATTTATATCCATAACTACTTGGTTCCAGGCCTTTGCCATCTAAGCTTGATTGGGTCCCACTTTTCTAAAAAGGCATTTGCCATATATCCTAAGGGTAGCCATGAGGATGTGGTTCTCCTCATGGCTAAAATTGTTCTCTCTCTCTCTCTCTCTCTGGATTCCTGCTGCTGTACCATTAATTTGCATAAAACAACATGCAAAAGTAATATAGTGAATCTCGATCCACTCAACAGCCAAACAGCACAGCAACGAATGCTTGCCAGCTTTCATTATAGATAAATCAAATGTCTGAGTACAAATTCATTTATAGTGACACGCCACCTATATTCGACCGGTAGAGCATCATCCATGAATTTTTAATTGTACGGCAGACATTTACCATTATACTGCCATCTCATGCAGTTGCTAACAGAGTTGCATCCCTATCCTACCACATTTTTGTATTTATACAGCCATTCTTCATTTTTGAGTGACAGTCACAAATCACATAGTAAAGTAGTTGGCATCCAGATAACACAATGCATTGGCGAAAATACAGACAATCAGATTTCACTCACTTCAAATTATGTACTTATATCCATTGTAGCATAATTTATAAATGCCAAAAAATTGCAAATATTATTCACATTGCAATAAGCGCTTCTTCTCCACATATCTCCAGTGCTGCTTCCATAAATTCCCATTTATAAGTAACATGTATGTCATTAGAATTAACATGAATCATTTGCATCTAACTGTCAGATCAATGAACAAGACAATTCTAAATTGCTTTCCAAGAACTGCTAATATTATTGCTAATTTTGCTGCCTGTTACGAGTGGTTACAACTAAATATATTGGTCTTAAAGTTATTTGCATAAATTCATGTTCATTTACATGTTTTGTATGCAAATTTGGCTGTTATGCTTAGCTCTATGAATTGCAGTAGTAGGTGAGTGTGTATGCCAGCCAATCCATGTAACTAGGCCTCAGGGAACTGTGGATAAGCTGCATGGGCTGGTACTTAGTGAAGCCGGCCTCATGAATATATGAATAAGCCTAATATATTTCAAATATCCCTATGAAGAGAAAAGGCAAACAGACTCAACAACGCTTGTTTGTATAATTGCAGTGCATAATCCCTGCCCAGCCTGAGGTGTGACACACCTCATTACTTTAATACACTCTGTATATTATATTATAGGATAATGACATCAACAGGAAAATGTATTTCTAAATTAATGGGGGAGAAACATATACTGATGCAACACTGAAGAAGGCAAACTTAAATGATTAATGCATGACCTTCAGGGTTATTGTTCAAATAAAGATAACATTACAGCACAGTAACAGAAACACATACAAGCAACCTAAAACTAATGATTTTGTAACTGACATTTATTTACCATGGCAAGAAAATATAAAAATATTCCTTTAAAAAAGAAAAAAAAGTTATGCATGTAAGAAAGCAGCTTGGTAAAACCAAACTTGCCAGTAATAGCAGTTCAATGTTTAATGCCCCATCTTGGTAACGGGATTTAGTTATAGTGATGTGAACCGCAGACCTGCATTTACCTTCTTCATTCAGGTAATGTCACTTTCAAAGATGGCAGCAAGTGTGAAAGCATGAAGCCAAGCTCCAAGCTGATCTGTAGAAGAGGCATAACTGGATAAAGCTGAAACATCAATTTGTGGCACAGAATGGGAAAAAAGTGACATGTGGCAAGAGCTGGCTGAGCCCTTGTCATCCCTGACTGGGATCACCTGTTCTGGTCCTCAATGGTGCCACAGCTACAGTGACTTATAGAGGCAGAGGCCTCAACTTGTGGGACTGAGTTGGGTAGACTAGGTGTGGGTAAGAAGGCCAGATTTCTATAGTAAGTATTTTTCATTCTTTTTTAATATTATTGAAAGTAGTTTTAAAAACTATGCTAGATAAATGTTAGTTAAATGCAAGTAAATTCAATAAGAAATGTATGTGTAAGTGTAAATATGTATCTATATGTAATCTAAAGGTATGAGAAGGCATAAACATATATGTAAACAGAAATTAATATGTATAGAAATATGACAAGTTTATGTGCAGACATAATATATGTATGGGTAAATAATATATGTTAGTATATATATAAAAAGGTATAAAATATGTATATTAAAGTGGAAATGGGCAGAAATATACATTTACTGATAAATGTGTATATATCTATCTATCTATCTATCTATCTATCTATATATATATCTCTGTATATCTATATATGGGTTCCATTTAGAAGATCAAAGTCTTAGAACTTCGAATTTCATATGGCCGACATCATATGATCGAAGTTTTAAGACTTCGAACATTCTAAATGGAGATCTCCATACAGCGTGGAAAGGGAAATGTTTCCTTTTCCTCGCTGTAGTGCGATCTCGGAGTTGGTATATTTAAGTAGCAGGGGGTGTGGTGGGTGCAGGGGGGCTTTCCCCCTGCAGAAACATCCAGGAATTTTTTTTTTGTATTTTTTTTTTCAGGTGTTCAAAGTCTTAAAACTTTGATCACATGGTATCGGCCATATGAAATTCAAAGTTTTAAGACTTCGATCATCTAAATGGGACCCTTGTATATATGCATGTGAGTGTTTCTGTGTGTGTGTGTGTGTGTGTGTGTGTGTGTGTGTGTGTGTGTGTGTGTGTAAAATGTTTATTTCTTTGAGTGGAAGGTAAAAGTGTGTTGCTTAGAGCAAATTCACATTAAATTACCTATAACTGCAAGTAAAGTACACAAAGCATAGTGGAAAGCAGAAACTTCAATGGAAATATATGCAAAGGTTGCCGAAAGCACCCATTCCCTAAAGAGACAAGTTGTACACAGGCATAAACATGTAGCAATTTAAAGGAAATCATGCTGGCCTTCTAGTTCAACTTGCATTGAAGCAGAAATCATTCTTTGCACAGATGGATTAGGTACAATGAATGTGCTTTGCTGTATTCCTGCTTAATAAATGAAAGTATACAGCAAAAATCAATAGAAATCTGTACAGAAATAAGCACACATACTAAGCAAGTGGAAGAAAACCTCAGTGCCTTGCTGATTTTTAAATGCAATTATGCAAGAAAGATTTAAACACGTCTAAAATTGTTAAGCAACCATCCTCTACATCTTCTCTATGGAGCTAAGACGAGATCTGTTACAATAGAGCTCATGCAGAAAGGTGACTGAACAGGCTGATTGAGGGTGCTCTTGAGTATGCAAAAAATAAAAAAGAAATCTCCATTAAAAAACTAAGTAGTAAATTACGTTTTTCCTAGGTTTTACTTATAAGTATAAATGGTGAAGTAATTAATAAACAAAGATAATAAAAGAAGTAAAGTGTTTTGAATGCACAATTGCAACACAATACGTCATCCAGAAATTTCAAATGTATTACAATTTCTTATATTTCAATAGTATCAGTAGACAGCAAATGTAAATATCACTGACACTTGATAGCAATAAACTGATTGTTCCCTTGTTTCCAGTAATATTTCCTATAACTTTTTTTCTGAGTAAAGATTTAATAAGAATAAGAAATCACTGTTAATAAAGATTGCACTGATGCATTACATTATGTCTATTTATTGTCTCCATTTCTTGTTTCTCTCTTTCCCCTATCTCTTTTCTTTATTTAATTATACATTACTTTGCCTTTCTTTCTCTCCTATTTCTGTTCATTTTTCTACAGGTCCAGAATCCCTAGCAGCAGCCCAACCACATTCCTACCAGGTCAGGGAGTGTTCACCCTCTGCCTGTCCAGAGACATCCTCACAGGGTTGGGGTAGTTTCACCAGTGCTGTAGGCACTCTGGCACGTGGCAGCCTGGCAAGCCATGCAGACAGTGGGCATCAGGACTCGGTTGAGGATTTGGTGTAACACAGCCAGTCCAGGATGCTCTTCAGTAGGTTCAAGACTCTTTGTCCGAGTCAGTGCCGACCGCAGTGTGACCATAGGCTTCTAACCCCTCACCTTGGGGTAATCTACTGCAGCACCATCAGGCAGTGCAAACACTGAGCCCAACTTCTCTTCCCCTTTTGCTCTAATCCCTTCTCCTATAACCACTAACATACTCCCTACACAAACAACCCTCTTACATTAAAAAAAATGAAATATGGGGGCCTATCCCCTTCCAGCAATGTAGTACCCCTCCTCTCCCACATCCTCAAGCACAACCCTCTTAATGTATTCCCTCTATGTTTCACTCTTTGTTATGGCTCCCATTTTCAGCCTTACTATCTTCCCTTTCTGCTCTTTTAAAGAAACCAACAGGGTGTCCACATAAGAATAACCCTGTATAAAACATATAAACCCTCTTTATATTTTTTAAAAGTAAAAAATATAGAGAGCTTCTTGTCTTAAATACTTCAGTTGCACATAGCAATGTTCATTTATAATATCCAAAACATCTGTAATTATTATTAGCGCTTACATTTTCACGTGGTACTTAAGGATTAACTTCAACATGTTTATGCATCTGAGGAAAGTGACCATTTAAGGACAAAAATGCTTTCCATCTTGTCATTCAGCATGAATTTTCTGAAATGACTGGATTTGCATATAAGTGTAGTGGCACTCTTCACAAATTATCGCTATTGTGAACCTGAGTACTATGAATATCACCCACAGAACCCGTAAAATTACATGTCAAAGATATTTCCGAGAGCAAACATTTTTCCAAATAGAAAAAAAATAAGTAAAATGAGTAGGTAGTAAAAAAAAAGTATAATATCATGCTATCACAAGCAACAGGAGACTAATTTAACAAGAGGATTATCTTGGTGATTAGAGTACTATATGCTAGTGTCTGCAAAGTACAAAGGTAGGTTTAGTTGTGTAATCAATATGTAACATTAAGACAGATAAAATGCAAAATGAAACTAGGTTCTGAACTACAAAACCAAACTATGCATCTGTTTGACATTAAAAAAATGTATCTAAGTTATCTGCAGTATTACATGCTAACAACAGGTTACCTAAAACATCTACAATATGTACATCTGAGAATGCCAGCAGTAACAGTATTTACATAAACAAAAGTCATTTAACAAGTGACAGAATTTGTTATTCATACTCAGGTCATAATGTGCAGGAATTGCGAACCACTATATCCTGCAACCCTGAAACATTTGCATTTGCTTTCTTCATTGAGGAACATTTTTCCCTAAACTGTAGTCAGTTATTTAATGGCCTTATGCTGTCTGGTATTGTATTCTAGTAGGCTGAGACAATTTTAGTGAAAGATTTGCTTGTAATGTTATGTTTAAAATGTGGCCTGATGAGCTGTAATGCAGCACTCTTTCAATGAGCATGAGTTTGCTTTCTGATATTTAATGTGTTCTTAACAAAGGGCTGCACATTTTATGTAGCAGTTTGTATGTGAAAGCATTTTGTAAGTAGGAAGCCCAAGCTGTCACTGACAGCAATTTACTTTTTGAAAAGGTGATGCATTGGTGGTCCCTATGACATTTCAGGTAAATAAGCCTAAGTATCATGGTGTCCGTCGTCTGCAATAGGGCAGTATTGTGTGATGAATTTAGCATGATAATGGGTGTGTATTCTAGCCATGGGATCAGTACATCAATGGCTATTGCACATTTTAGTTCAAATGTCATTTATTCTCCCATATCCCAAAGTCATTCATTAGAGGCTGTGGCTCTGATAGCACAGTCATACATCTATGTTGCCATTCATCAATCCATGATTTACAAGTCATGTTTAACTCCTGTTCTGATCCCATGAACAACCACTGCTATCCATGGAGTTACAGACAAGTATGGAGTGGGAGTAGATTGCCAGGCCTTTCTTCCATATCACACACACACACACACACACACACACACACACACACACACACACACACACACACACCAAATGTACACCTACAGACAATTTACCATTGTCAATTTACCTACCACATGCCTTTGGGAAGTGGGGACTAAGGAGTACCCAGAGAAACCCAAGCAAATACAGGAAGAACGTGGAGACTCTACACAGAAAGCATGCCAAGAATAAGACTGAAGAGCCTCTTATTATGAGGTGACAGTGAGACTCTCTATACCGTTGTGCCACCCGTTTGCAGTCATATTGATATATCTATATCTGCACTTTCATTTTAGTACTATTGTCACTTTTTTTCCATGGGCTGTGATACTGCTTTCTAAATGAAAACACAGCCCAGTCATAGTATCATGAAATTGTTGCCATTTTCCCTAGAAATGAACTAGTAAATTTAAGTCTTAATTATTGCTTCAGAATTAGCTACTACAGGTAAAACAGTGGAAATAGACAATTCCATGGGCAAAATCTGTCCCTGTACTAACCTCTTATGAAGCTCCTTTGCCACCCCCTGCAAGTATTTAATTTTACCATGTTTTCTATGGTACAGAAAACACACATTTTATAACACTGTTTCACCAAAACTAACCTCTTATGAAGCTCCTTTGCCACCCCCTGCAAGTATTTAATTTTACCATGTTTTCTATGGTACAGAAAACACACATTTTATAACACTGTTTCACCAAAACGTTTGACTATGATAGCCAGTAAAACTGAAGCTGCTGTCTGATCCATTCTAATTTCATTACAATCCCATTGTCTTTGTCTATATCCATTTTGTGGTCCATGGTTTCTGTCCAGCTTTGCTTATACAGGGCACTACTTCCTAATGTCTCCCAGTCACTGCTGTCATGTTGCTCTGTTACTATGTCTTCTGTTTCTTCCTGCATATTAATCATATCCTCCTAATATAGTCTACATGACTAGTGGCCTATCTTGGTTAAAAAAAAATAAGCAAAAATATCTTTATTCCTGATGGCATCAATAATCATTTGGGGTGCCCTACTGGAAGATCAAGACTTGAGACTCAAGACTGCAACCTGAAAACAACCCACACCATCAAAATGTGTGGGACACAGGGTCACAGAGTATGCCTCATGTAAAATGACAGGAACACAGACTCCTGGATGCGAACCTTTCCTTGTAACCTGTCTTAGGACCGGGATCTGCATGATGTACCTGATGTAAAATGATGTTTTCTTTTGTGGGAGACTCTTGCTCACTCAGTACATGTTGTAGCACAGCACTGCATGTGATAATCCATTTAAAATAAAATACCCCTAAGGATGGAAGTTGAATCTCTCAGCATGTGTGGGGTACTGTATCAGCAATATTTGTAACTCCTGATGTGTACATCCCCAGAACCCAGTTACAGTCAAGTACTGCATAAGTCACATGTAAGAGGTCTCTCAGATTCCTCTTCACCGATTCATACAGTATCACAGGATGCAAAATAGACCTCTGCACAATGTCCTAGCTCCACAGGTCAACTCTCTAGGTGACTGCCATAGCAATAACATAGGTGTTGAGTGTGTTATTGCAATGAGCAGTGTATCCAAGGGCTTAGTATACATTCACTTCTCATTACAGCACACTAAGCACCTCTGACAGACATGTATTTCTGTTTCTAAATCGTGCATCTGTCAGCAGTGTGAGTGGCGTGATCCCCGCACTGGCCTTGAGATTGTCTCAGAGTCTGGTGCTCATGTTTAGTTTATGCAGGTGAGTGCCATGTCCCACTAGATCAGAATTATTTTCATACGATATATTTGAACTTTTCATGATGAGAACGAACATTAAAGAAAATACTTTGCTGTTTCACATCTGCATGTTGAAATTTGTTTACACAGTATACTTGTAAAAACAGGAAGAAGGTTTTTCTTTAGAGAAATGTGAGATTTTGTAGGACAAACCACAACCACAATCATTACAGAGGCCTTAGTTTTACTTTATTAAGAAAATAAAAACAATTGTATCATTTTCATTGTTTCTGTTGCCTTGTGTCATATTTAAGAAACTCAGATTCAACAAGCATACTATTCTGCATTATATATAAGAAGGAAAAGATATCTTGTCCTAAAATCCCAAAGCATCTGCCATATTTTACATTGTTGGTACTACATAAATGCCCTAACAGAGAGTGTTATGTGAAAACAGGGATAGGTGAGGAGCCTGCATGAAATTACCTACTTGCATAGTCTGCAAGTGTTCAAGCGCATGGCCATTTATTGGTGATATTTTTGAATCACTCCTTCCTTGCAGGAAGAGAGAGACCAGTGGGCATAGACAGACCAGTTAGCATAATGGTTAAGGTTTTTGCCTACCATGAACAAGGTACAAGGTTTGATCCTGACCTCCAACCAATATCTGTTTGGAATTTGCATGTTCTTCCTGTGTCTCCATGGGGTTCTCCCATGTCTGATAAACATGCTGAGTGCTTCCATCTCAAACTCACCAATGACAAGAGCTATGGGCAGTAGCACAGCCTCTATCGGCATCTACTGTGGCACAGACTGTGTGCCATGGCAGGGATGGCCTACTCGACAGTGTAAAATATGGCTCAAGGTGATTCGGTTATGTTGACTAATGTCACCAAAATGGACACGGTAGTCACTGGTACTGGTGATGTGTGTGGTGATAAGTGTGATAAGTGTGTTGAGGACCTGGCCTAGTCTGATCCATGCCAGACCCTCACTAACTATGGGGTATATGCACCAGTTGGCCAGTGTCTAGTTGCCCAGCCTGGGTTACCTGAGTGAAAACTGGACGTAAAACCAACCAACCTATCAAACATGCTACACTTAATATAGGTTCACTGACAGGATGCAGCTTGGGAGTGGATGACATGATGATACGGAAGATATTTATATATTCAAGAGACAAGATGGATGGGCAGTGCAGCAAAGCCACTTGGCTTGGGATCCAGACTCTACAGGCTAGAAATGGGGTAGGAGTTGTGGTGAGAGATAGGCTTCAGAATGCAATGAGGGATATCATCAGAAATAATGACAGACTCATAGCCAGTGCAGTGATAGAGCAGTATTCATAATCTCAGCCTAGGACAAGTATGGAAATAGGGTACATAAATGAAGCTGATGGTGGAATGCAGAAGTCTGGGAAGACATCAAAAGAAAGAAGGAGTGCAGGAAGAAGTGGGAGATAGAAATGACTGACCAGACTAGGAAGGACTACTGGTAGGCTAACAGAGAAGCTAAGAAAGAAGTTGCCATAGCAAAGAATAGGGCATTGGAGGCACTCTACCAGCTTCTGGAAAGTAACTCAGTATGTGGCACAAAGAAACTATATCAAGTTGCAATGCAAAGACAGAAAGATAAAGAAGATAGTCAGACACCCTTCATAAGGGATGCCAGCAACAACCTGCTCACCAGTCCACAGGACATCAAAGGCAGATGGAAGGAATATTTCCAGCAGCTTCTGAATGAAGAAAACCCCACAGAAGCTGTACTGCCCCAGAAACAGCCTATGATGAGAGAAGAAGAGGAGCCCACCCTAGAAGAAGTAAGAACAGCATTAAGGAAAATGAAGTCAGGGAAAGCAGCAGGCTCAGATGAGGTCACAGCAGATATGATAAAGATGTTGGGTGAGATAGGGGAGAAATAGCTCCTGAGGGTACTAATGGCAGTGTGGAGAGAAAGGGGTATCCCAGATGACTGGAGAGTAAGTACACTTGTGCCAGTGTACAAGAACAAAGGGGACATCCGCAACTGTGGGCAGTACAGAGGCATCAAACACCTATCACATTGCATGAAAGGTCTGGAGAGGGTGATTGATAAATGGATATGCAGAGTAGTAGAATGTAAGATGGGAGATGAGCAGTTTGGATTCAGATCAGGATGCAGCACAACTGACCTGATATTTGCAGTGAGACAGATACTTGAATGTTTGCAGTGAGACAGATACTTGAATGTTTGCAGTGAGACAGATACTTGAGAAGATGCTAGAGATGAGGAGAGAGTCCAAGTGAGCATTCCTAGACTTGGAGAAAGCATATGACAAGGTCCCAGGAAAGCTGATCTGCACAGTACTGCAGTGGTATGAAGTCCCAGAAACATTGGTAGAATTAGTGCAGGCTATGTACAAGGACCCAGTCACTCAAGTATGAACAGTGTTCGGCCTCACAGAGGGGTTCCCAGTGGAGTGGGTGTACATCAGGGTTCATCTCTCAGCCCACTGCTGTTCATACTGGTAATGGACATTAGCAAACAGGTCAAAGGGGACAGATCCACAAAGTTGCTGTATGCAGACGATGTGGCATTAGAGGCAGACTTTGAGATAGAACTTCAGCAAAGGATAGGGGAATGGAATGCAAAACTGAAGGCACATGGGATGAAACTAAGCACAGATAAGACAGTGGTAATGGCAGCAAATTCAGGAAATCAGAGGAAGCTGAGAATAGAGATAGAAAGTAAGATAGTGGAACAGGTAAACAGCTTCAAGTGTCTGGGAGGGGTGGTTGAGGAGAAGTGAAGTCTGAATGAAGAAGTCAAAGCTAGAATCATAGGGAGTGCAGCCAACTGGCATAGAGTGTCAGGTGTAGTCTATGACAGAAGAATGCCAAAGAAGCTGAAAAGTAAGGTGTACAAAACAATGGTGTGACCAGAACTACTGTATGGTACAGAACCTAGGCAGTAAAGGCAGAACAGTTGAAGAAGCTAGAGATGATGGAAATAAAGTGCTTGAGATGGGTGGTAGGATGTACACTATGGGACAGATGAAGAAATGAGGACATAAGAACAGAAACCAAAGTGGCAACAATTGCAGAAAAGATCAAAGAGAACAGATTATGGTGGTTTGGGCATATGTGTAGAAAAGCAGAAGACAATCTGGTGAGGAAGATTTGGGACAGACAGGAAGAAGGTAAGATGAAGCGAGGACATGCAGCAAAGAGGTGGAGGGACTGTGTGAAAGAAGCTCTGCGACTGTCAGGCATGAGTGTTGAAGAAGGTAGGAATGTGGCACTGAATCAAGAGAGTTGGCGACATTTAACACGATACCCGAACCCCATGTAGAAAAAAATAGGAAGAAGGGGGCTGATGATGATGACTCCTTCTTTGTAGAATGCACATGCCAGCATGCAATGTTCAGTGTAGTTTGTGAACCATTTCTGAATCCTGCTCAATACGATTTTGCAATGTTATAAGAAGGGGCAACTGAAGCTGAACAAATGTCATCATTAAGTGAGACAGTCATGCAGAATTGCAATATGCATCTGTACTCTTAGGTATATATGGCTTATACTCGACTGACCCCATTTCCTTCTATTAATTGTCTCCTTTGAAAAATGTAGCTGAATTGTGAATTAGAAAAGCTTTATTGCTCTTAAATTCTGTCCAAACAAACATTCTTTTCCTTTGAAAATAGTGAGCATACAAACAGCAGCAGAGTAAATCATATGCCAATAAACCACAGCAAAATACATGCAATTATAAATAGCTTTGCATTATAATTCTTTTATTTTTGATAGGGTTTATGATATTCCATTGATTATTCTAAATACATAATTAATTATGCATGACATCCTATTGACATTGCATGATGAAAGCTTTAATGCATATTTACGTTGTTTGAGTCCTTCTTTAGCCAAACATGTCAATGATACACTTTTTGTGAACTGTTTGCATTTACTTTTTTTTCTGAGACTGATTTATCTGTTTATTTTAATTAGTTTTTCAGAGATATATAGACTCTTGAAGTTTGCAGTCCATTTTCAGTCCTGATCTAGTCATAATAATCATGCACACTACAAAGCAAAGCCTGCAATCAGCATAAACCATTGCAGTCAGCTGCTTAACAAAACTTGCAATCCTGGTCAAAATTAGAACATCCCTATATTAATGTTACTTGTAATAAAACAGCTGAGATTGACACCATCTCATACCTATTCCTAATACTGATACTAAAAAAAATATGGTGAGCTGAAACAGAGTTATTTCTAAAAAAATCAAATTGTGACCTTCAAGAGTCAAATAAGCCTCGAGACATTTTTGAGTGACATTATCATAATATAGACATATCATATTGCACTGACTACCTGTAGTCTAAAATTACTTTATTTGGAATTTTCTAGAAAATAAAATTCATACAAACAGAGTAAAATTATAATTTTCCATATTTATGGATCCAAAATTAAAAAAGCTTTACTTCTGCATGTCAAGGAATTACGAGCTATGCTTATCTTAAGTTATGTTATATTTCTACGGATCTAGAAACATACAAATTAAGCAAAAGAGAGATACTTTACAAAACCATGGCAGTGATGTAGCTTGAGATGTTTGAAAATAAGGCTTCCAGGTAACAATATTCATATATCTGCTATGGTTAGCCACATATGCTATAAACAGAGTAATACAGTAGAAGAAAAAAAATCTACACATTTTGTTAATGAGTGATGCATAATCACATGGACATGAAAAACTTGCAAGATTTCAGAAACTTAGTGAAAAATTCATCAGCTCCTGACAAAGCGATGGAAAGTTGAAATGTGAGTAATCTCTTTGTAGCATGAACAGACTGACAGAAAGGTGTTTTTTGAAAGGGGGGGGGGTTGTCAACCAGGAGAAATTCATAGCTATGCATATATTGAGTGGAATTATTTCCTGTAGTGTAAGCACACTTATGACCATTAATTCCCTCAAAGTAAGCCTTTGTGGCTCTTAAACCACTCTACTGCTGAGGATTCCCACTGGGAAAAGCCTCAGCATGGAGGGTGGTCCTGCAGGTTGAACTGCATGTGAATGAGATGATGTAGGGGAGCATCCAAAGCTAATTACCCATGTAATCTCCCCCTAAATTGCCTGCAGCTCCCAATTTACACTTATGAGCAGTTCAAAGAATTACTTGGCTAATGCCTCTCAACTTCTAAGCACAAAAAATCTGGACAAAGCCAAAAATCATAGGGTGACAAAGGCTCAAAAATCAGGGACAGATTTTAAATATCGCTTGTTGACTTGGAAAACTACTGTAATAACAGGTTTTGTACTTACATGCATTTTCTGAAGGAAATGAAGTCTGAAACTCAAATATATATCATTATATAAGGACTTCAATCCATAATGATTTGTCAGATTTCATGCCAAACAGTCCAAAAATATGAGGCAAAAATCTGGACATTCTGCAAAAATATGTTACCAGTCTTTTTTTTTTCCTGCTTTTCAGTTCTCAGCATTTTGAGTGCTGACATTTCAATATGGAGCCCTTAATTCATGTAGAAGGAAATTCACATTCTGATTACAAGTTGTATAATTAGTAACAGACCCCCATCTAAAAGAAATACTTTGATTTAACTGAGTCATTTTCTTCAAATACTACCTCTAACTTTAAGTCTGTCTTAAGACCGTTAAAATAGATTAATTCAAACTACTATTACTTTTTTGTATGTGAGGTCATGTTTAACTTACATAAACTACATTTTTATCATCATCTTCTTTCGGCTGTTCCCGTTAGGGGTCGCCACAGTGGATCATCTGTTTCCATTTCTTCCTGTCCTCTGCATCATGCTGTTTCACACCAACCGCCTGCATGTCCTCTCTCACCACATCCATAAACCTCATCTTAGGCCTTCCTCTTTTCCTCTTACCTGGCAGCTCCATCCTTAGCATCCTTTTCCCAATATACCCAGCATCCCTCCTCAGCACATGTCCAAACCAACGCAATCTCGCCTCTCTTGCTTTGTCTCCAAACTGTCCAACCTGAGCTGACCCTCTAATATACTGATTCCTAATCCTGTCCATCCTAGTCACACCCAGTGCAAATCTTAATATCTTTAACTCTGCCACATCCAGCGCTGACTCCCGCCTTTTCGACAATGCTACCGTCTCCAACCCATATAACATAGTTGGTCTCACTACCCTCTTGTAGACCTTCCCTTTCACTCTTATTGGTACCCTTCTGTCACAAATCACTCCTGACACTCTTCTCCACCCATTCCACCCTGCCTGTACTCTCTTCTTCACCTCTCTTCCACACTCACCATTAATCTAAACTGTTGATCCTAAGTACTTAAACTCGTCCACCTTTACCAACTCTACTTCCTGCATCCTCACCATTCCTCTACCCTCCCTCTCATTTACACACATATATTCTGTTTTAGCCCTGCTGACCTTCATTCCTCTCCTCTCTAAAGCATATCTCCACTTCTCCAGGGTCTCCTCAACCTGGTCCCTACTCTCACTACATATCACAATGTCATCTGCAAACATCATAGTCCACGGGACCACCTGTCTAATCTCATCTGCCAACCTGTCCATCACCACTGCAAATAAGAAAGGGCTCAGAACTGATCCTTGATGTAATCCCACCTCTACCTTAAACGTATCTGTCACTCCCACCGCAGTCCTCACTAGTGTCACACTACCCTTGTATATATCCTGTACCACTCTTACATACTTCTCTGCCACTCCCGACTTCCTCATACAATACCACAACTCCTCTCTAGGCACCCTGTCATATGCTTTCTCTAAGTCCACAAAGACACAATGCAACTCCTTCTGACCTTCTCTGTATTTCTCCACCAACACTCTCAGAGCAAATATTGCATCTGTAATGCTCTTTCCTGGCATGAAACCATACTGCTGATCACTAATCATTACCTCCCTTCTTAACCTAGCTTCCACTACTCTTTCCCATAACTTCAAGCTGTGACTGATCAATTTTATCCCTCTGTAGTTACTGCAGCTCTGCACATCGCCCTTATTCTTAAAGATAGGTACCAAAACACTTTTTCTCCACTCCTCAGGCATCCTCTGACTTTCCAAAATTTCATTAAACAATCTGGTTAAAAATTCCACTGCCATTTCTCCTAAGCACCTCCATGCTTCCAGTGGTATGTCATCTGGGCCAACAGCCTCTCCATTCTTCATCCTCTTCATAGCTGTCCTTACTTCATCCTTGCTAATCTGCTTCACTTCCTGATTCACTATCCCCACATCATCCAACCTTCTCTTTCTCTCATTCTCTTCATTCATCAGCCCTTCAAAGTACTCTTTCCATCTACTCAACACACTCTCCTCACTTGTGAGTACATTTCCCTCACTGTCCTTTATCACCCTTACCTGCTGTACATCTTTCCCAGCTCTGTCCCTCTGTCTAGCCAATTGGTACAGGTCCTTTTCTCCCTCTTTAGTGTCCAATCTCTCATACAACTCTCTATATGCCTTATCCTTAGCCTTCTCCACCTCTGTCTTTGCCATGCGCCTCATCTCCTTATAATCATGTCTACTTTCTTCATCTCTTTGACAATCCCACTTCTTCTTCGCCAGCCTCTTCCTCTGTATACTCTCCTGTACTTCCTCATTCCACCACCATGCCTCCTTGTCCTTCTACCTCTGTCCAGATGTCACACCAAGCACCTTCCTAGCAGTCTCCCTTACTAGCTCTGCTGTAGTTATCCAGCTATTCGGTAACTCTTCATTGCCTCCCAGTGCCTGTCTTAACTCTTCCCTGAACTCCACCTCACAATCACCCTTTTTTAACTTCCACCATTTAATCCTTGGCACTGCTTTCACACTCCTCCTCTGCTTCTTGATCACCAACATCATCCTGCAGACCACCATTCTATGCTGCTTAACTACACTTTCCCCAGTCACCACTTTACAGTCTCCAATCTCCTTCAGACTGGCCCTCTTACATAGGATATAATCCACCTGAGTGCATCTTCCTCCACTCTTGTATGTCACCCTACACTCCTCCCTCTTCTTAAAATAAGTATTCACCACAGCCATGTCCATCCTTTTCGCAAAATCCACAATCATCTGACCTTCTGCATTCCTCTCCTTAACACCATACCTACCCATCACTTCCTCATCCCCTCTGTTCACTTCACCAACATGCCCATTGAAGTCCGCTCCAATCACTAGTCTCTCACCCTTGGGTACACTCACCACCACTTCATCCAACTCACTCCAAAATTTTTCTTTCTCATCCATCGCACACCCAACTTGTGGAGCATATGCATTAACAACATTCATCATTACACCATCAATTTCAAGCTTCATAAACATCACTCTATCAGACACTCTCTTCATCTCCAAAACACTCTTGGCATACTGTTCCGTTAGGATAACCCCTACCCCATTTCTTCTGTCATCCACACCATGAAAGAACAATTTGAACCCACCTCCTATACACTTGGCCTTACTTCCCTTCCATCTGGTCTCTTGCACGCACAATATATCAACCTTTCTTCTCTCCATCATATCAGCTAGCTCTCTCCCTATACCGTCATACTGCCAACATTCAAAGTTCCTACCCTCAGTACTACACTCCTAACCTTCCTCCTCTCTTCCTGCCTTCGGGCATGCCTTCCCCCTCCTCTTCTTCTTCGGCCAACAGTAACCTGATTTCTGTCAGCACCCTGTTGGCTAACAGTACTGGTGGCGGTCGTTGTTAACCCGGGCCTCGACCAATCCGGTATGTAATTATGAAAACTTCTCCGCATCAGTAATTTTTGGCAGAGGTTTGAAGCCGGATGCCCTTCCTGACGCAACTCTCCCCATTTATCCGGGCTTGGGACCGGCACAAAGAAATGCACTGGCTTGTGCATCCCCAGTGACTGGGTTATAAACTACATTTTTATGTTTGTTAGAAATATTGAAAACAACTTGCTTTCAACTGCACTTCCAAGAGACAGATTATAGTTTGTGTACATGTATTCATGTGGGTTTACTATGGTTTGTGCGAACAGCAGTCTGTTGGCAGCACTGCTGCCAAAAATCAGAATGTCGTGCACAAAACATAAATGGATGGGATAGTCAACCACACTTATGCGAATGCAGTAGTGCATTCGCATAAGTGTATTCGACTATCTGCATGGAGATCACGGTACAGTGGGGATTGGAAATTCATCCAATTCACCACTGTAGTGTGATCTCAGAGTTAAAATATATATTAGTGAGGGGTGCAGGGGGGCTTGCCCCCTGTAAAAATGTGATATGTCATATAGGAGTCTGATTTACATCAGCTCCTATATGGCTATCATGTGATGGTTTCAGCCACAATGTCGACTCAAATGTGTCAATCATTTGGGTCGACATTGTGGCTGGTCGGAATGTTAGTGTTCGGGTTTACCATTCGTTGTTTCGCACGGCAAATGTTTTCCCATTCGAACAAACAGTAGTAAATATTTATGTGTGTATCTTTAATGAGGGCATGCAAACTTAGCATGAATTTGGTAATGTTCTTCTTATGAAACATATTTAGGTTGAACTGCAAAAAGAGGCTTTCATTTCAATTAAACAATGCGGTTTTAAACATCAGAATTTAAAATGGGATATCCGACCAAGGCACCATTAATTTTATTGAGGTAAATACTTGCTTGTCAGACTTTTTTGTTTTTTTAAGATGTCAGATATGGCACTCTGTAAGAAAGTGTTATGATATCAGAATAACTATTTCTTGACCTACTGATGCTGATGCATTGTCATATTAAAGATATACTGTATCTTTCTATGGTAGCAAATGTTGTGATATTTATGGTACTGGCAAGTCTATAAGGCTTACAAATACAAAACATAGGTTTCTGCATTATCCTTGACAATATTATGACATAGTAATAACAAAAAGTACATTATAATTTAGAGGGCCATATAACATAAGTTCTGATTGTTTTATTAGAATACAGTAGAATAAAATTCTAAACAAATACCCCTTAAAATAACCCTAGAGTATGAATACTTGTCAGATACATTTGGGAGACATAACTAGGCTTAAAAGGCAACCCTGGTGCTTTAGCCTAGTAATCACCTATGAACCTATGGACTTATGAATGTTCCTAATCGTTCCTGCAAAAACCTATGAAGGGCGCTGAAAAGGAGACGTTATTTGATAGCTATGCATCTGTGATGGATTCCTACTCCAAGCCAGCAATCAAGGACCCTCAGTCCTTACCACTGACTCTGGTGAGGGATGGTCACTAAGAGCAAAAATGGATTCACACAGTATTTTCAGATGCAGCCCCCTGCACCAAGCACAATTTCTCTTAAGAGCACACAGGGAGCATGCTCCAGACCTGGGGCTGGACTTTCCTTCTTTCTCCAGACCCACACAAAACTCCACACTGTCCACTTTGGAGCTCTCTGTTCCTGTTCCCAGTAGCTGACACACACACACACACACACACACACACACACACACACACCTGGGAAAAGTGGGCTCAGATTTACTAACTGTTCCCCTTTCTGCCCAGACACTGAGGTAATCACATTGCCACCAGTCAGCTACCATAAGGCTCTTACAAAGGGTACCCAATTATACTGTGTAAAATTAATGCTAATACAAATGGTAGGGTGTGACCAAAGCAGCAAGGGTTTCAGAAGCAGTGCCACTAAAACAAGCATAAGTACTCTCAAGAAGTTAAAAGTATTCTTTAAAGGACCAGCCACAATGAAAGGTATTAAATGTTTAATGATAAATAATAAAACAGAAAACAGGAGAATACTGAATACAATCAACAGAGTTTCAGCCACAGAGATATTAAAAATAATACAGTTGGATAGTTTATCACAGATGCAAAAAACAATACAAAACTTCTTCTTCTTCTTTCGGCTCTTCCCAGTTAGGGGTCACCACAGCGGATCACCTGTCCGCTCATGATTGGCAGTGGAGTTTTACAGTGTCGAGTTGCCAGCCCGGCGCCCAACCTTCCACAGAAGGCACACACATGCACACACTCACACCTAGGGTCAATTTAGAGTGTCCAATCCACCTACAGCATGTCTTTGGGATGTGGGAGGAAACTAGAGCACCCAGAGGAAACCCACACGACCACAGGGAGGACATGCAGACTCCGCACAGAAGGTACCCCAGCCGAGGATTGAACCGGAGAACATCTTGCTGTGAGGTGGCAACACTAACCGCTGCACCACTGTGGCCACCCAGAAAACAATACAAATTGGTAAGACACTCAGCACACATCTGCTTGCCTTGCTTTAGTAAGCAGTCAGGGAAAAGGAATTCTTTAGTTATTCAGGGGCATTTAGTGAGAATAGTTTTGTACCCAGAAAAAAATACAAAACTATTCTCACTAAATGCCCCTGAATAACTAAAGAATTCCTTTTCCCTGACTGCTTACTAAAGCAAGGCAAGCTGATGTGTGCTGAGTGTCTTACCACAACATAAGCCAGAGGATGTCTCTCTTTGTCTGTGTAGATGTCTGAGATATATATCCTGTCAAAAATCTTTCCTGTCCGATTCTAAAGTGCTGCTGCATGGGTTCCAAAGAAACCTGATGCTGGTTAGATTATGACATACCCTCTGGTCACCTGACTCTGGTACAATACACACACAGAGCTTGGCTAAGATCTGTGGCAGCATCTGAAAGCTACAACACAATTTCAAAACTTCCACCCTTCCAGGGTTCTCTGATAAAGCATACACATTTGATCAGTTACAACAATACAACCTAATGTACATACGTACATTCTTTCTGTCCAGCAGGACCTACTGTTGATACATTTTTAACACAAGTAACTTTACAAATATATTTTAACTCAAACATCTGTACAAATCACTGTGATAGTCAAATAACATAAAAATCTTTACAAAACTCCAGCTAGCTATGCTGGCATATGTGCACATATACTGCCCTACTCTCCCTGGCACAGATAGCACTGCCTCATAATATTACAGTATCCAACACAGGAACTATGCAGATTCTGTCATGGCACAAGGAAACTGAATGGATATTAGCAGGATCATAGGAATTTGTCCATACTGTCCTTATGTACTTTCCAGACCTGAATATGAGAGATGACTGTATATATGAGAATGACTTGTGGAAGGTGTTACAACATTATGAAGTTATGTGGATGCTACTGCTACTGCTGCATAGCATTTAGAGCACTGCTTTGAGGATTGAGAACTGTAGCATCTCTCCTGGCATTAAGTCAGACAAGTTCTCAGTGGAGATACAACTTCAAGATGTGTGAGTCTGACCTCATTTTCTGTTCTTATTTTCATAGACAACATATCAAGCAAAGATCAGATCAGGAGAGTTTGGGGAGGTGAGAGTTGTATCTTTATTGTTTGCTAGCAATGTTGTCCACTTGGACTCAAATAACTGTGATCTCCAGCATGTACTTAAGCTATCCACAACTGAGTATTAACTGACAGAGCTGAACATAAAACATTCATCTCTAAATCAGATGTCCTCTTTCTCACTCAGAAAGGAAAGGATTGATTTTTGGCACTTAGGGGGAAACTACATGAAGAAGAGGAGCTTAAGTAACTTAGGGTCTTGTGTATGACAGTGGGAAGAGAAGACTGGGATAGTAAGAAGGGATAGTTCCTTTATAGACTTATAGGTTCATAGCAGTGGTAGATTTACCAGAGGTGCTAGGGGAGCTGAAGCTCCCCATTGTATCTGTTAACATCTCAACTGTACCACTTTAGGCAGTACATTTGCTGTTGTTTTTTTTTTTCATTAACTTGCAAATGTGGGTAAACACAATTGGACTGTGAGGATCAAGTCATTTCACAAGGGTAGTACAAAGACTTGATCCTCAAAGTTCAACTGTATTCACAAACTGCACTTGCTTACAGGAAAAAAAAGGCAGCAAATACTATGCTGTCAAAAGCAGTCTGTGTTCAGAAGCTGTGCTTGTATAGTCACCCAGCTCATTCTTTACCACACCTAGTTTCCTTGTGTTTGCAGTCCAGCAAGACAATGATAAGAAAATGGTACCACCTACTTCTGACAAATGGCACACCGTATTTGTGACAACATGCACTCGCATGGCCCATACCTCTCAAATATCCAGGACTTTGCAGAATGTTTGTATTTTTGTCCCATATTTTTTTGTCTGATCCTCATAAAATTTGTGGTTTTCTGGCTAGTCTGTTAAGTCTGAAGTCACTGATTTAATGACATACATTTGAGTTTCAGCCATCATATCCTTCAGAATGCATGCTAACACAAATCCTGTTGTTCTAGCAACTTTATAACTTTATAAGATCACTATTTAATATATGTCCCTATTGTGGGCCATTTGTCCTCCTCCATTATCTTTGTCCAGATTTCTTGTGCTAAGAGGTTGAGAGGTATGTACAACCAATATTGGGAAGCAGAAGTGGATGAAGACAGGGTCTAATGTACTGCAGTACAGTTACCCAAACAAGTCAGCTTCAAGCCTGCGCTCTCCACAGCATGGGTGCAACACTAACACAAATGGGTTATCAGAGTTTTATCTGTATTTGAATTTTTTTTATCCCATACTTTAAACCTCTTCCATCAAGGAATGGATCTACTCATGATGTGTCTTGTAACTTTTTTTAAACTATGTAGATTCATTTTCTGAAATTAGGATCACACCAGCAGTTTTACATAATGGCATACCACATACCTGTCAGCTGTCCAGAGTTTTGCATCATTCTTTTGGTGCCTCTGTTCCTCATTAAAATGTGTGGTTGTCTGGCATATCACTGAGGACTGAAGTCACTAACTAATGATCATCATCATCATCTTCTTTCGGCTGTTCCCATTAGGGGTCGCCAAAGCGGATCACCTGATACCATTTTTTCCTGTCATCTACATCTTGCTCTGTCACACCAACCACCTGCATGTCCTCTCTCACCACATCCATAAACCTTATCTTAGGCCTTTCTCTTTTCCTGTTACCTGGTAGCTTCATCCTTAGCATATTTTTCCCAATATACTCAGTATCCATCCTCAGCACATGTCCAAACCAACGTAATCTTGCCTCTCTGGCTTTGTCTCCAAACCTTCCAACCCGGGCTGACCGTCTAATATACTTATTCCTAATCCTGGCCACCCTCATCACACCCAGTGCAAACCTTAACATCTTTAACTCTGCCACATCCAGCTCAAACTCCTACCTTTTTGTCAGTGCCACTGTCTCCAACCCATATAACATAGCTGGTCTCACTACCCTCTTGTAGACCTTCCCTTTCACTCTTACAGGTACTTGTCTGTCACAAATCACTCTTGACACTCTTCTCCACCCACTCCATCCTGCCTGTACTCTCTTCTTCACCTCTCTTCCACACTCACCATTACTCTGAACTATTGAGCCCAAGTATTTAAACTCATCCACCTTCGCCACCTCTACTCCTTGCATCCTCACCATTCCTCTATCCTCCCTCTCATTCACACACATATATTCTGTCTTAGTCCTGCTGACCTTCATTCCTCTTCTCTCTAGAGCATATCTCCAGCTCTCCAGGGTCTCCTCCACCTGTTCCCTACTCTCACTACAGATCACAATGTCATCTGCAAACATCATAGTCCACGGGGACACTTGTCTGATCTCGTCTGGCAACCTGTCCATCACCATTGCAAATAAGAAAGGGTTCAGAGCTGATCCTTGATGTAACCCCACCTCCACCTTAAACGCATCCGTCACTCCCACTGCAGACCTCACTGCTGTCACACTACCCTCGTACATCCTAACCAATGATATATAATTGAATTTCAGACATA
Source organism: Protopterus annectens (assembly GCF_019279795.1). Lineage (NCBI taxonomy): Eukaryota > Metazoa > Chordata > Ceratodontiformes > Protopteridae > Protopterus > Protopterus annectens. The sequence continues at coordinate 396,696,592 of NC_056729.1, read as the reverse complement.
TCCTTCAAACATCAGATCAAAGGCCTGAAGGGCTGATGGTGGTAGCCTAGTTAACAGAAAAGAAAAACACAGCAGCTAACATTCTACTACCAAAACCAATACTGCTTTCATTGGTACAATCTTTGCTAATGTGGTTTTCTTTTCTGTAACTCAAAGCTCAGCGAACATAGTTGAAGTATAATGTCATTTCCTCATCAGACTCATAGTCTGACTATCATTTTTTAGGAGATGCCAGTTTTGTGTTTCTTCTACAAGACAGAAATTAATCTGTGTGTTCAAAATACTTGCTGGTAAATCGTCCTAACAGTAAGAAAACTGGGCTATGGGGAAGACTTTTTGAATCTGCAACTTCTCCTAGAGTAAGTGTTACTCATAATTAAATTATGAAATTTATGAGCATAATTTGTGGCACAAGGTATTTTCGTTTTATGTTACTATGACTGGTGCTAGTTAACACCTATGTTGTTTGGACTGTGACACCTCTAGTAGCCTACACACAGCTTGTGTTCCAGACAATTTTATGAAAAATATTCTGAAGAGTAGTAAAAGAAACTGAACAAATAGCAATGTTATCAGTAAGAAGTATTCATTACAGTGATAATAGTGAGAACATTCATAATTCCCCCATAAATACTATAGTATAGTATGAAGTACACAAACCCCAAACTATAGTTTTTGCTAAACTCACAACTCTCATATCTTGGAAACTGTACAACCTAGACATATATTATTAGAACATTTTTGTCAACCAGACAACCAGAAATTACTCCACAAGTGTATGTTTACTGAAATATTTACATTAATATGAAAATATGTGTTTATTTATATAATTAGCAATGAAAAAAAGACTGAATATCTCTCAAGATGTGCAACTTACACTGTAAATATAAAAGACAATTTTCTTAACATCTAAAGCTTCTGCTGTCATGCAGTGGTTTGTAAGCCACTTTTGAAATATTAAGTACATATGGAAATATTTATTTTCATAATTACAAACAAACAACAAATGAGATAAATGGACATGAAGTTCCCTGTCTCCCACCATGGCATATCACACCGTACTACTCAATAACATGGAGGCTATTAGCTATTAAATATGAATAATAGTGATTCATTTCTCTACCGCAGCACATCCTAGATTAGCTATCTTAGTGCTATTTTTATTAATAATTCATTGCACTTTCTAATACTGTCTATTACTAGCTGGTAAGTTGTTTTGTTAAAGAAGCCAGACTCAAAAACAGAGCTATGGGTATGCTGAGGTCAATAAGATGGCTGAAACATGCATGTCCGCAACTGGTGGGTTATGGCTTTATTGGCCTGAATGTATCCATAAAGACTTAAAAAGTAAAATGTCATGGGCATTCAGAAGTCATGTAGCTGAAACATCTGATGTTCTTAAAGAGTCAGTTGTGTCAGCAAATCACAGCTCTCCTCCACACAAGTCCTGGAGACTGGAGTTCATAGGTGCTCATATGGATAATGTTTCCCAGACAGCAAGGCTACCACACACCAGACTGTCCACACTACAAAATCAAGCCATACAACTGCTATCTTATCAAACTTCTCCAGCCAAGTTTATTTTGGAGTTAATAAATAATTTGTGATTTGTGCTTAGAAGTGCGAAGAAGTGCTGGTGAAGTAATGAATTAGTTAGGGCTGAAAATGCTAACTAGTATTGTAGTTAAGAGGTGGGGTAAAGCAAGAGAAAAGGAGAGCTGCATTTTTATTTAACCCAGGATGTGCAGAACTGAGTAACAAGTAGAGTTCATGTTCATCTGACAAGACATTCCTCATCCATATCTGCCACTGCATAGGTTCATAGTTACATACTAGGCTAACAACCACCAGACCTTTATAAGCCTAGCAGCACAATCTAACCCAGCTGTGTCCCTAGGTATCATGGATCTTTAGTAGGAGGGAGTAAGTTATGAAGTTACTAGAGGTTATGTGGGGGGGTGGGGGTAATGTTAGTTTGGGCATTACTGTCAACCTCTGCCTGTCTGAGACATGGGTGCCAGACTGGGGGTGAATTTATGATTTCCCATCCATTGGTCAAGGTTACACTTAAATAGGGATAGGGATGGACTCTGCTTCACATCGATGGGGAGCCTGTTCCAGAGCAAGGTGATCCCCTGAGAGACATATCTGTCTAGCCAATGTATCTTATTTATGTCACAAGCAAAAATTTTAATCCTTGGATTTAATGGTTCTGATGCTGTTCATTTTCTGGATGTGCAAAAGTTCCATCAGAGATGACTCCCAGGATGCCTTCTATGCCAGGGATAGATGACCTGTCAGTAACCTAGGAGACAGAGTACAGAGATGCAGCTTTAAGGTGATCCATATAGGACAATGTGTTTATACCCTGGATCATATCTCTCAACTGTCCAGATTTTCACAGAATGTTCATAGGTTCATAGGGTGTTACTAGGCTATTGACCCAAGGGTCTTTACAAGCCTAGCCATTAAATCCCAATATAATACTAGATGAGAGATGTCATCTATGTCCAAGATTTTTCTAGTAAAGACTGCCCATGTCCAGGAGAGAAGCAGGGGCAATCCCCGGCAGAAATTTACAGTTTCCCATCCAGTTGTCCAGGTTGTGCTTAAACAGAGTCATGGAGGTGCTCTGCTTGACATGGATAAGAAGCCTATTCCAGAGGAGTGGCAACCTCTGAGAGATGTATCTGTCTCTCCAGCAGGTCCTATTTATGTCACAGTCTAGACTGGGAACTCCAGAATGGGTGACTTTAGTCCCATTTGATTTACAGAAGTGCAGCATTTTCATAGGATTTGAGTCAGAGATAGCCCTGTAAGCCAGACATAACTTGTCTCTAGGTAGTCTGTATGCTACTGAGTACAGTGACAGCTGAAGATCATGACTTTTCTTAGAAATCTTTGAGGTCTCTCAAGTTGTTGCATGTGTCTGGTATGGTACATACCAAAGGCAGCATTATATTCATTAATAGGCCTGATGAGGGAAGAGTACTGGGGAGTTATAACCTCTTTTGCTCTTGAGCTAATTAGGTAAGTGACATAGAATGCCTTCCTCACTGCAGTAGACACATGGCAGTTGAAGTTGAAGTCACAGTCAACTTGTGTTCCCAGGTCTCTGACTGCAGAATTGGTACCTAGGGTATTATTATTTATTTTATAATCAGCAAGGACATTGTTTTTACTGAAGGGAATGATGATGCATTTTTTACCACTTAGTTTAAGACTGTGGCATTGGCACCAGTCATTGGTCTGTGTAAGCCCCTTTTGAAAAACGCTGATGTTGCTAGGGAATTCAGTGGTAGAACCTAATTTGCAGTCATCCGTGAACTTGGTTAGCCACAGCCCCTCTGTTTTGACCTGGACTTCTGAGAAGTATATGTCAAACAAGAGGGGGGGCCAGCAGTGGCCCTTGTGGGACCCCACTGGTAACAGGTCTGCTGGTAGAGGTGAAGTCTCCCACTTTGACTGAGTGTTGTCAATCTGTGAGCCAGTTTGCAACCCACCTGACAACAGTGGAGTTGATATTCAACTGGGTTAGCTTGTCAATGATGCCTGAATATGGGATTGTTTTGAAGGCCTTGGCCAAGTCAAGATAGGCTGTGTGCACAGCTTTGCTTTCGTCTATGGCTCTGGTCACATTCACAAAGAAGTCCACCAGGTCTAGCAGGCACGACCTACCCTTGACAAAACTGAACTGGGACGAATCTAGGGTTTAGAGGTCACCTATATCCTTATTTATGAGATCCATGATGATTCGTTCCATTGCCTTACAGATGAGGTTGGTTAAACTTATGGATCTATAGATACCCAGGTCTGTTGCTGAGCCGCCCTTGTGGAGGAGATAACAGTTGCTGTTTTCCATTCCATGGGGACAAAGCCAGTACTCAGGCTATGGTTGAATAGGGTGCTTATTGGAGTAGGTAGCTCTTGTTTTAGAACATTTAGAATTCAGCCTGGAATGCCATCCCGGTCCCATGTAGGCTGTGTTCTTATTCTTGGAGAGAGAATTGATGACTTGCTCTTTGGAGATACAGGGTGGAGGTGATGTTGAAGACATGGTTTGTGGTATGCTTGGGGGGATAGCACCAAACCTGTCTGTTAGCAGGTTTGCAATTTCCAAAGGGTTAGTGTGTGTGATATCATCTACAATTAGTTCAGCTCACATCTGAGTCCTATCTTTTAGGCTGCGGATGTAGCTGAAGAAATCCTTATGGTTATCCTTGACTATGGTTGTTTAATTTTTTTCATAGTTGCTCTTTGAAGATTTTATGAGTAGTTTTATTTGCTTGTTTAGGCCAAGGAGGTGCTGTTCTCACTTTTGTATTTTTGGACATGAGCTTCTTTTGCTTATTGTATAATCTGTTAATGCTAGACGTCCACCAGGATGGTTTGTTTTTTTCTTGATGATCTTGCATTAATTCTTTCAGGCATGGCTGTGTCTATACATTTGTGTAGATGTTTATATAGGCATCAGTGTATATGTTAGTATGAATATCAATGCCATCTGTGGGAACTGGAACTTGTAAGTCAATTATACCATCCCTTATACAGGTATAGTTAGCGTTGTTGAAGTTTTTTAGCCGGGCTTCTCCTTTGAGAAGTTCAGGTACTATTGCTACTTCAAAATGACTGATTTATGCTTGGATTTAACCAGTGCAGGCCCTAAACTTGAGGCATTGCATCGGTCACTCATATTGGTGAGGACCAGTAGAATATTAGAGCCCATTGTGGGGTGGTGCACTATTTGTTCCAAGGCATTTGAGTTAACAAAGTCCAGGAACTTCTGTGCGAGTGAATTTGGGCTCATATAAATTGCCAATTAATGGAAAGATAGTTCAAATCACCCGTGAACAGGGTGTTGGGTAATAGTTTAGTTGTTGCAAGTAGGTCTAAATAAGCTGTATGAGCCTCTTAGTTCATGGAAGCAGACCTGTAACTGGTGATGACATGAAGGGGGTTTTACCCATGGTAATTTGGACTTGGAGTAACTCCATAGAGTTATCTTGTCTAACCAATCTAGAGGCATAATTGTTTTTAATGAAGATAGATACTCCACCTCCTTTGGTTCTCACACCTTCAATTTGCAGTCTGAAAGTGTGGAAGGCATTGCAGCCTTGCAAGCCTGGGATACTTACTGGGGCCTTGAACCAGGTTTCTGTTACTGCACAGACGTTGACATCTTTCAGGGGGAAGAGTGTTTCTAGAGAGTGCAGTTTACAATTCAAACTCCTAGCATTTAACAGCATGGCCCTTAGTTTCTTTGTGTTTGATATTTTCACATTGGAAATTTTGTTTTTGTGACCATGACTAAAAAAAGGCATTATGGTGCAAGTGCCATAGCCAGCAACTGAAAGCCTACAGGTGCCAGAGGAAATCCATCTCTGACAAAGCAGTGCAGTTTATCCACCATGTCATCCCAGTCTGACAGGAACTGGATCCCCTTAGAATGACACCAGAAATTGGTGCCAGTTATTGAAGTTGATCAATTTTTGTTTATATTGTGGTATCATCCTAGGCGAGGGTAAAATGCTGCTCAAAGCCAGGGACATACCTGCCTCAGACACATATTCAGAGGGCTCAACTATGTCTGTTTTCATATAGTCCAGAGTGGTATGTCTCAAGTCATTCACACCATCATGAATTATGAGGGAGTCATAACAATACTTGTTGTTGAGAGACTTGAGAGCATGTGTGATCTGATGAATCCTTGCACCAGACAGACAGCTGTCCATAACCTTCTCCTTCTTTAACCTGGTGAGTGGGGTGTCTGTACGTCTCACTATAGAGTCACCTGTAACTAAAACATTTGCAATAGATGTGCATTGCCTTAAGGGCTGCTTATTTGGTGAGACACTGGTACTAGTGCTTTTATGTGTATTGGGTGCTTGGGGTCTAGTGTTAGGTGTAGTATGTTTGTGTTTTGGAGGTCTCTGGTGTTTAGTAAGGTTTCTGGAGAGTACCTCCACATATGAAGGTTTATGTGCTGGGTGCATGTTATGAGTAGGAATCATGGTGTGTGAGCTGACAACTTGTTTATTGTTGCTGTTCTGGGTGTGAGAGAGCAGTGATTCCATATTCTTGGTGTAGGAGCATCTCTTGCAAATTGAAGTTGAGTGATTTAGGAGTAAAAGGTTGTCAGTGTACAGGAGGCAGTTGCTGCACTGACTTAAAAACAGATATCAACCAAGCTAGCAGGATAAACAGAGGGAAACTGACAATCTATAATGGAAGGGTTGAACCAGGTATCCCCACAGATAAGGAGAAATAGATGGAGGTATCTGATAGGTGGCTATTTTAGGGGGACTAGCCTATGGGGTATACAGTAGGAGGTCTATAAAAAAGGGGATCTATAGGTCTGATGTTGATAGGAAGAGGTAAAATCACTGCTGGGTGGTTCACTGAGCAGCTGCTTCTAAGGGAAGATACATCTATTGGTTGTTTTGCATCTATAACTGCCAAGAGTTACCCCTCCCCCACATGGCAGTGCATGATGGTGCACTAAGCACAAACAAGAGCAAAGTAGCTAATACAAAGAAACCAATGAAAAAGCTCAAACTGAGCCCTGCACCAATGAAAATGCTCAAACACAGCCCTGAACCAGTAAATTATGCTCCTGCCACAAAGTTACGGTGGGGGGGGGGGGGTTCTCCAAAAGAAGATGCCCTGAGTTTTAGTGCTCAGTCCTCAGATAGAACTGGATTCAGCCAGTCTGAATCCAACCTATACTACGACCAACAAAAGTGCAACAACAAAGTAAAAGCAGAATACTTTTTTTGCCTCATATTTTTGATCTGTTCCCAATAAAATGTGTTTTTTAGGCAAATCATTCAGGATTGAAGTCATTAAATTATGACATACTTTTGGGTTTTCAACTTCATATTCCCCATAAAATGCACGCTAGCATAAATTTTGTTATTCTATCAACTTTCTAAGTTTATAAGAGCAATATGTAAAAAAAAATCCTTATTTTTTGCCCTTGTCCCCCCCATTATTTTAGGCTTTGTCAGATTTCTTGCTGTAAGAGGTTGAGAGATATGCCCTGGATTATCTTGGTAAAGAATCTTTGTAGGCATTACAACTATTGCATATGTTTCATCAGGTACAGGAAGAGGCATTATACTCAGTGATTGGTCTGTTAAAGACCAAATAAAGTGGCATTACTACTTCTTTGGACCTTGAAGCCATGCCCTTACTTAGAAGTTGGGAGACATAGAATGATTTTCTTACTACTTTGGCCATGTGCTGGTCAAAGGTCAGCTTACTGTCTACATATGTTCCCAGATCCCTGATTTCTGGGTCAACTCTTAGGGTTGTCTTATTGATGGAGTAATTAGTCTGGGTGGCAGTTTTCCCAAAAGGCACTATGATACACTTATTGGCATTTAGTTTTAATCAGTGACTTTGGCACCAGTCATTTGCTGTCATGGGTGGAAGCTATGGTAGCTTCCAATTTGCAGTCATCTGCAAACTTGGTCAGCCAAAGGCCCTTGACATTAGCCTTTATCTCCGAGAAGTAGATGCCAAATATGAGTGGTCCCAGCATGGAGCCCTCAGGTACCCTGCTAATGACCTTTCTCGTTCTGGTAGTGGTTTCACCAATCCTGATTTCATGGGTCCTGTCTGTGAGTCAGCTGACAATTTAGTGAATTATGTAGGGATTTATGCCCAGTTCTGTGAGTCTGTCAACTATACCTGAGTGGGCTGTTGTATCGAACACATTAGCCTGGTCCAGGTTAGGGGTATGCATCATTCTCCTCTTATCCATTGCCTTGGTGACCGTCTCAACGAAGTCCATCAGGGTTAGTAGGCATGGTCTTCCATTAACAAAGCCAAACTGGGTTGGGTCCAATGTCTGAAGGTTGTCTCTGTCCATTGTTGATCTTTTCCATGATAATTCATTCCACGCCCTATGATGCCCTATTCCCCCTTGACATCTCAAAGATGGGAAACAACATTCTAAGATCCATGAAGCAAATCAATAACTTCATCTCACCCCATACAAATCTTAGACTGCACTTAATGAATGCATAGCTCTGTGCCTTTCCCTTATCTACAGGTTAACTGTCTTATCCCTCCTGACATGACAAACTGAAAAAAAGCAGGTACAGTCAACATACCCATTAATCTGATAGCTTAAACAAATACATACTTTTTCAACTTAAAACTCATCATCTACTTTAAAAATATTATAAATGACATTTGCACTGTACTCTCGCTCTCTCTCTCTCTACAACTGAACCCATGGTTCGACTTTCTTGTGTTCTATACAATTATACCCTTAATTCCACTTATTTTAGCTGTACAAGCCTAATTCTGTCAATGACAGTATACTGTGCCCTTGAAAAGACTTTCCGACATGAAGCCATGTCATTATAACCACTTTGCTTATGATTTGTTGCACTTTTCACTATGATCACTAATAAAACACTTGCTATATTTTACTTAATGTTATTACTCTCTGTGCTAATATCACTTTTGCACATTCTGCTCTCTACCTGGAGCTTATCTCTCCAGGTTTCACTGAAAATGAGTAATTTACCCAGGCAGACTTTCCACAATAACAAAAGCAAGTTTTATATACATATACATATATATATATATATATATATATATATATATATATATATATATATATATATATGGGTCTACCTGAGATGGTCGACAAGCCATTTGATCGACTTTCATTTGGTCGACAATTCATTTGGTCGACAGGCAGATTTGCCCCCCTCCCCAATGTTGTGCAACCCTGGAGTTGATATATATAGTTGGGGGTGTGTGGGAGGCACAGCCCCTCACAACTGCTTGTCGACCAAATGAACTGTCGACCAAATGAAAGTCGATCATATGGCCTGTCGACCATGTGATAGGGATCCATATATATATATATATATATATGTGTGTTTGTGTGTGTGTGTCTCTCTCTCTTTCTACATAGGCCCGGGGAGAAAAGCTCCAGATATACAGATTATACGAAACTTATACAAGAAATTATACAAAAAAATATACAAGATATACAGTACACCAGAAATGATATTTTATACTATTATAACTGGCATTTGTATTATACAATCATCTGATATAAGTCTTTATTGTAGTGTAGACATTATAGTTTCTCAAGGTAAGCTGAGGAGGGGTTGTAGGGGGGGATTGGATGGAAAAAGATGAGGTTAGAGATTATCTAGACATGAGAGAGCATAGATTCTGAGGTGGTCAGGGAAGAAGAAAAAGTATGACCAGAACTATTAAAACTAGTTAGGCAATAGACTGCCCATACATATCAAGCAGAGCGCCTCATTGGCCCTCTTCAAAAGGAACCTTGATGATTGGATGGGAGATAGGAAATTCACCCCGGGGATCATGTCAGTCACCCTGCTAGACAGGGGCCTGGAGAAGTAAATATTGTGGGAAGAAATATCCAGGGAATTGTTATGGCTAGGCTTGCATAGGCCCTAGGGCCGATAGCCTAGTACCAACCTATGAACCTATGAACCTAAGAGTAGTACAAGAGCAAAGCCAGGTGTCAGTAAAATCATTTTTAATAATCTTTTGGAATTGGTTGATATTTGTGTTGGTTCTGATGGTGTGAGGTAGTGAATTCCACCTTGTTGCTACATGATGAAAAAATAGGAAGTCCCCTGCCATATTAATGGATTTGGACACTTGTAGTAGAAATTTCTTGACTGAAGACTTCGATTTATGGTATGGGGCTGGAGAATATTTAGAAGGGCAGGGTTTTTTCAGGTTGATGTACTAATTTGTGTACTAAGGTTAATTGGTTATAGGATAGAAGGTGTGAGAGTTTTAACCAGGAGAGCTTTTTTAAGGAGTGACAGTAGTGGGTATGATGTGGGTAGTCAGTTGCATATTTAGCTATTTTATTGTAGTAACAGAAAGGCTGTTGGTCCAGATGACATACCTGTGGAAGCATGGAGGTGTTTAGGTGAAATGGCAGTGCAGTTTTTAACTAGATTGTTTAATGAAATCTTGGAAAGTGAGAGGATGCCTGAGGAATGGAGAAAAAGTGTTTTGGTACCGATTTTTAAGAATAAGGGTGATGTGCAGAGCTGTAGTAACTACAGAGGGATTAAAATTGATCAGTCACATCATGAAGTTATGGGAAAGAGTAGTGGAAGCTAGGCTAAGAATGGAAGTGATGATTAGTGATCAGCAGTATGGTTTCATGCCAGGAAAGAGCACTACAGATGCGATGTTTGCTTTGAGAGTGTTGATGGAGAAGTACAGAGAATGCCAGAAGGAGTTGCATTGTATCTTTGTGGATTTATTGAAAACATATGACAGGGTGCCTAGAGAGGAGTTGTGGTATTGTATGAGGAAGTCAAGAGTGTCAGAGAAGTATGTAAGAGTGGTGCAGGATATGTACGAGGGTAGTATGACAGCGGTGAGGTCTGCGGTGGGAGTGACAGATGCGTTTAAGGTGGAAGTGGGATTACATCAAGGTTCAGCTCTGAGCCCTTTCTTATTTGTGATGGTGATGGACAGGTTGACAGACGAGATCAGACAGGAGTCCCCGTGGACTATGATGTTTGCAGATGACATTGTGATCTGTAGTGAGAGTAGAGAACAGGTGGAAGAGACCCTGGAGAGGTGGAGATATGCTCTAGAGAGAAGAGGAATGAAGGTCAGCAGGACTAAGAGAGAATATATGTGTGTGAATGAGAGGGAGGATAGAGGAATGGTGAGGATGCAGGGAGTAGAGGTGGTGAAGGTGTATGAGTTTAAATACTTGGGATCAACAATTCAGAGTAATGGTGAGTGTGGAAGAGAGGTGAAAAAGAGAGTACAGGTAGGATGGAGTGGATGGAGAAGAGTGTCAGGAGTGATTTGTGACAGAGTACCAGTAAGAGTGAAAGGGAAGGTCTACAAGAGGGTAGTGAGACCAGCTATGTTATATGGGTTGGAGACAGTGTCATTGACAAAAAGGCAGGAGTCAGAGCTTGACATGGCAGAGTTGAAGATATTAAGATTTGCACTGGGTGTGACGAGGATGGAAAGGATTAGGAATAATTATATTAGAGGGTCAGCCCGGGTTGCAAGGTTTGGAGACAAAGCCAGAAAGGCAAGATTACATTGGTTTGGACATGTGCTGAGGAGGGATGCAGAGAAGATGCTAAGGATGAAGCTGCCAGGTAACAGGAAAAGAGGAAGGCCTAAGATAAGGTTTATGGATGTGGTGAGAGAGGACATGCAGGTGGTTGGTGTGACAGAGCAAGATGCAGAGGACAGGAAGAAATGAAAACAGTTGATCTGCTGTGGTGACCTCTGACGGGAGCAGCAGAAAGAAGAAGAAGATTATAGTATATTTCAAGTTTAATTAAATCTGTCTTTTTAAAGTTGGTGAGAATTGGGGAAGCATACAGAAATGTTGGTGGAAGATGGGTTCTACCAATGGCAACCCTAGAGGTGTTAGTTAGATACTTATTTCTGTCAAGAGTACACACATTTTTGTGAACTTTCTTAATTGTTTGTAGGTCAAATCTTAGGTTGTTATCTATTATTACTCCAAGTAGTTTTTGTTTTTGTGAATCGGCATTAATTTTAGTATTATTCCTGGCTGTGATGTAGAAGGTGCTGTGGGGGGGGGGGGTCTTGTGAGTTGGAAGGTCATGAGTTTTGTTTTATTGGGGTTGAATCTGAGCTGATGGTTAGACAGCCATAGCTCGGTATCTGAAAATAATTTTTGGGTTATATCATGGAGGTCTTGCAGGTTATTAGCAGCGCATATAATTGTTGTGTCATCTGCATATTGGATAGTTGAAGACAGTGGGGTAGCACTATGGAGGTTGTTTGTAAAAATAGTGAAGATCAGCGGCCCATGAATTGAGCCTTGAGGTTCACCTAGTGTGATGTAAAGGGGGAGGGCATTAAGCAATTTTACAGATTGTTGGTGATCCTGTAGATATGTCCAGAACCACTGTAGTGCAGACGGGGTGAGGTTCAGTTTGGAGAGTGTATTTACTAGTTTGGAGTGGAAGACTGTATCAAAGGTCTTGGATATGTCTAGAAAGACTGCAGAGACTATTTTACCATTATTTCTGAGTGGGTATTGGTGAAACTGAGGAGTGTAGTTGTGGCACTATGATGAGGCCTAAAACCATGTTGACATCTTGCTAGCATGATGTTGAAGGTAAGACAATAAATCAGTTGGGAGTAGATAGATCTTTTGAGGAGTTTAGATAGTGGAGAGAGAATGGCAATCAGTCTGCAGTTGGTCAGCTATGTGGAATTGCTGTCTTTGTGTAAGGGGATAATGTGTGCGATTTTCCATATTGCTGGGACATGTTTTTCTGCTATGAACCTGTTAATAAGGACAGACACTGGATAAGATATGGCTTCAGCTGCTAGTTTTAAATATTCAGCTGCTAACTTGTCAGCTGCTATTGAAGATGGGTTAAGTTTTTTTGAGTATTTCCTTAATGGTAGCTGTGAGAACAGGCTGAAAGGAGAAGGAGTTGTAGTTAATATTGAGAGGTTTGGAGGTTAGTGATGGTTCTGTGGAATTACTTTTAATTAGAGATAGTACATTTTCAGTGAAGTATTTATTGAATTCCGCTGCAATGGAGGTAGGAGAGTGTGGTAAGTTGGGAAAAGGGGTAGTGGAATGTCCTGAGTGGAGAATGGCATTTATGGTATTCCAAAAATTTTTTTGGGGGGGTTATGCTGGTGTTTATGTTGCAGGATATAGTAGAAGTTCTTTTTATCTTGGTTGATTTGGTGTTTAACCTTGTTTCTAATTTGCAGGAATGTGATGCAGTTGATATGGGTTTTACAGGTGAGCCACGTTTGCCAAGCTTTGTCTCTTTCCTAAGGGACATTTTGGTATTGTTAGTTAGCCGTGGTGTATATGTGGGCTTAATACAAATTGACCTTGGGGGGGATTCATAGATATATATGTGTGTGCGTGTGTGTGTGTATGTGTGTGTGTGTGTGTGTGTGTGTGTGTGTGTGTGTGTCTGTGTGTGTGTGTGTATATATATATATATATATATATATATATATATATATATATATATATATATATATATATATATATATATATATATATACACATGCAGCAAGTGAGAGAGAGAGAGAGAGACAGTATATATATATATATATATATATATATATATATATATATATATATATATATACACACACACACACACACACACACACACATATATATATTATATATATATATATATATATATATATATATATATATATATATATATATAGCTTAAGAACCGACATTAAAAACAAAAAACAGCAAGAAAAAAACCTATACTTTAACAACTTGCAAATGCATGAAGAGACCAGAAGACAGAACTGGTCCTTAGCGCTTTCATCTTTATTTTGATGTTTTAAGACTTCATCAGAGGGTAACAGTAAAACTGTAAACATGTTTATTTACACACACACACACACACACACACACACACACACACACACACACACACACACACACACACACACACACAGAAGGCAAGCATAATATTACACTTCTTATTTATTATTTACCAATCCTGTAATCTGTTCAGGAAGATTGTCCAATCACAGTACCAGTTTCCCACTAGGTATCCAATGCTGGAGGACAGAATATCCACCAATGAGGAGGATGTGGAAGAATAGTAGACCAATGATAGGATATTGGAGGAAAGACCAATAGTGGGAGACCTGGGGATGAAGTTAACCAACAGGAAGAGTTCTGGTGTAAAAGGCACAGGCTGCCATGATGGGCGCGGATGGGGAAAAAAATGTGTCTTGCAGGAAGCTTTAGCTGGAAACACAGAATACAGTGATTCTGTGGGTACTGGGCACTAAAGGAATTACTCAGTGAGGGCTTGAGCGTAGTATCCATTGCTCTTGTACTCAGAACTGAAAAATTCACCGTATCCGAGACCAGACAGTATACTGTGATTCTTACGAGTGCTGGTGCACTAAAAGAATTACTCAGCAAGGGTTCGGGGCATAGTATCCACTACTCTTTTACTCAGAACTGAACAATTTGCCGTATCAGTAGCCAAACAATTGCTCACAGAGTACTGGTGGAATGCTAACCAATTGGGAGGGAGGGAGGGGGTTGGTAGACCAATGAGGAGGGAGTGGCAAAGGGACCAGTGGCGGGGGACACATGAAGGAGAAGGTCCAATCAGAGGAGTCAGAGAGTGCCGCAGAACAAGCTGCTGTCACATGGCGAGACAGGGCGAAGGGGAGGCAAGAGAAAAGGACAACTGAACAGAACAGGGTCTGTGTCAGGAAACCAGTATCGACACATGCTTTGAGTCTTGGAATCGTCAATATCATTCAACTGTTCCTTTATAAAATATGTGGTTTGTCTACATATTGCCCAAAGTAATAATAGTCCTCAAAAAAACATACAACACCAACGTTGATGAGAACAGTTGAATGATGTATGATTCCAAGACTCAAATCATGCGTTGATACTGGTTTCCCAACACAGCCCCTGCTCTGTTCACTTGTCCTTTTCTCTTGCCTCCCCTTCGCCCTGTCTCGCCATGTGACAGTCACTTGTTTGGAGGCACTCTCTGACTCCTCTGATTGGACTTTCTCCTTCCAGTGTCCCCGTCATTGGT
>NC_056729.1:396669495-396676995 GCF_019279795.1 Protopterus annectens | reverse complement strand
ATTCTCCAAACCCTTACTGAGTAATTATTTTAGTGCAACGGCACTCATAAGTATCATGGTATACTGTCTGGTCTCAGATACGGTGAATTTTCACTTCCAGTACAAGGCGATGGATACTATGCTCTAAGCCTGCTGAGTAATTCCTTTAGTGCACCAGTACCCACAGAATCACTGTATTCTGTGTTTCCAGTTAAACTCCTGCAAGACACATTGTTTCTCCCCATCCCTGCCCGCCACTGCTGCCCATGCCTTCTTACACCAGGACTCTTCCTTTTGGTTTACTTCATCCCTAGGTCTCCCACTATTGGTCTTCCCTCCAATATCCTATCATTGGTCTACTGTTCTTCCACATCCTCCTCAATGGTGGATATTCTGTCCTCCAGCATTGCATACCTAGTGGGACCCTGGTACTGTGATTGGACAATCTTCCTGAACAGATTACAGGATTGGTAAATAACAAATAAAAAGTGTAATAGTATGCTTGCCTTCTGTGTATGTGTGTGTGTGTGTTATAGTTTTACTGTTGCCCTCTGATGAATTCTTAAAACATCGAAATAAAGACAAAAGCGCTAAGGATCAGTTCTGTCTCCTGGTCTCTTCATGCATTTGCAAGTTGTTAAATATATATATATATATATATATATATATATATGTGTGTGTGTGTGTGTGTGTGTGTGTGTGTGTGTGTGTGTGTGTGTGTGTGTGTGTGTGTTTGCAGACGTGTGGTTTACCATCATAATTTTGATTGCACATTCACCAAGTCAGAATGTGGAACCTCCGAACTCTGAATGCTGCAGTTGTGAACACTGATATTCCAGACTGCTAAATCTCACCCCCTCTCGACCCATGGTAGTGCTTGTTTCTAAGTCCAAAACTGGAAGGGAATGCTGAAGTTCAGTGTTTTGTCAGGGATATGAAATTTCTGCATTCTGGTTTTCGCAGAGTTTATTCAATAATATGAGAGAACGGTGATGTGCAATCAAAATTTTGATATATTTATATCTATATCTATCTATCTATCTCTCTATCTATCTAGCTATCTATCTATCTATATGTGAGATATGGGCATACTAATGTTTAGGACTCCTATATATCGACATTGCATATGCCACCACAAAAATTCAACAATAGCAATGTCAACAGATTACTATGCATGTGTTGAGAAACAACTTTAGCACATGCAAAATTTAATTACAAAAAAATCAAAAAAACAAGCAAAAAAGCAAGCCTCCTTGCACCTCCACACCCCTGCTAATTATATATACTGACACTGTGATTGCACAATATCAGGGAAAGGCCATATTCCCCAACCCTGAGAGCTATACAGTCCCACACCTGTCGACCATCTGTCTAGCTGACCAAACGCAGTTGACCAAGGAGTATTTAGACCAAATGCAGGCTACCCATATATCTATTTACCTATATATATATATATATATATATATAGATATATATAGACAGATATAGCTATAGATACAGATACAGATATTATATAGATATACAGATATAGAAAGACACACATGCACAAGAATGCATGACTGTAATGAAGACATGCTGGAGTTGTATACCTTTCATATTATTGAGCCTCCCCACATCTGAATTATTATTCAGCTGTTGCATAATTATCATTATTTGACAAATCTCAGATTAGTCAGGAGATTTTTTTAAAGCAACAGTCACTTATGTAAAGGCAAACTGTTCTGTGAGTAAACAAAGCTTAATATATTGGCTGCAATTGATAATTAGTTAATCTAATATTCTATACCAGCAATGCATTTGGCTAATTTATTGATTTTGTATATGAAGCAGTTAATACCAGTAAAATAGTATGTATCAGCAATCATTATGGCTATTTACTGGTTGAGTATTAAAAATGTGAAAAATAATAGTCAAATTAGAAACAATACAGATCTGGTTAAATTGGCAATACCTACAAAGTTTTATACTATATGCTCAGAATTACAGAGTTAATAAAGGTAGGCAGAGTTACTGAAGTTAATAAAGATTACTATCAAAACTGAAGAAAGCTGGACTTGAATCTAGTTCATGCATAAACACAGTATGAATTCTACATTCATTGCATCACTAATGCTTTATTTTATTTATTTTTTATTTTATTTTACATTTGTTGACCGGGCTAGTCTAGCTGGATACATGTCCATTTTCAGTAGAGGCCCGGGGAGAAAAGCTCCAAGAAATCATACATAGTTAAAACAGAAGTTAAATAATTTAAGTAAAACAAGCAGGATTGTGGCTAAGAAATGTAAGTATAACGCCAGTAAAAAGAATGTTGGGACTTTCACTACAGCATGTAGAACATATATACATATGCCTTCTTAATTCCAGACAATTTTTTCTAGTTAATGTTGATATATTAATTAAAACTACGTCAGTATGTTATGCTGAAAGTATTTATTTCAATGTTTCTCTGAAAAACAAAATAAATTGCCTTGTCAAATACAAATAAATTGATGTTCTGTTTCAATAACATTTTATTAAAGTAATTGTTTTTTTAATTTGCAAACTAATTTAGCATACGATTGCAAATCATTTAATTGCACAATAAGTACTACAATTATAATACTTGTTATTCTACCTCAAATCAGCCAAAGAATAGCAGCATTTTTCTGCTCTAGCCTTACCACCTTTGGAAATTGAAAATGGCACCTTTTAAATTGTATTATTCAGTTTCCAATGTTGCAAACAAGAAAGAAATATACTGGATGAAAAGTCAAAGTTGGTGTTGGCTCAGACATGATTTTCTTGCTATAAACATGTTTTCACTTATATACTTTGTTTGCTTTGGTGATCACTTAAAAAATAACAGTTTTGAACAAATTAGTTGTTAGATCATTAAATACGTTTAAGTAATCGGATTATTAAAATACTGTTTTGCATTTCACATTGTGTATGTTATATTGAAGGATCTGCACATTTTTCCATTGCTGAATGGCTGCTCTAAAAGGTACATATGCCAATTCACAAAAATGATCACACGTCATTTTGTTACTAAGTCGATTACTCATATCCAGGTGTTATGTGATACTGATGTGAGGAAGTATACGTAACATTAATAGGTGCAGTTCAGCTGCAGTTCCTTACTCTTTTTAATTAGGCTGTTCTCCCAGCCATTTCATCCTGCCTTATGTCTGTGCAATTAGTATCATTTTTTGCCACCAGAAAAAATATATATTTTGCATACAGAAAATGTTTATGTGCAACGTATTTTGCCTAAAGGGTTTTGTCCACTTGATTGCACTGTCTATAAAGATGTTGATTGTTGCACTTTTGTTGACTTAATGCAGTGCGCTTTGAGAACTGTGTAAAGAAAAGTGAGGAGCAGTCTGTTTTACACATTTCTGACTATTTCTCACTTACTATATTAGTCTGGTCTTGGCAAGAATATGTTAAAATAATAAGGAATATCCAGGACATAGCCTTTGTGTGGGGGCTTACTCCAAAAGAACACATTTTAGTTAAAATTTGCATAATTTCTTTAGATTTTCTGTGCTATTTTTTACTTAAATGTTCTATCTGCTAATATGTATGGTGTTTTGGATAGGTGACCACCTCTCTCAATAAGTGGTTTTAATGACTGTGTACTCATACACTGTGAAACAAAGTGGTTTGCCCCATTGGTCTACACTAAAGTGCACAAGAACCATACAAAATGTGTTCACATGTACTCACTGGATCAGGCAGATGAGTATACTTCTGTTTAAATAGAATGCAAACTGTAATTTTATTGTGATGGTCTAAAGAGATTGTACGCTTGTAATAAGTACTTGCTTTTTCTTACAGTTGATTTATGTGGACAGTTAAATGCAATATTAATGGTCTTGGCTGACTGTTATTGAAATCAGATCTGGGAACTAAGAACCATTTGTAGAAGCAGCAATACAAACAGAGGCAACCATTACTTCAGAGCTCTCTTAATATGTGTCAGAAGGAGTGATGTGATATTTCTCTTTTCTTTTTGTTCTCCATCCATTTAATTTTCCTTTTTGTTCATTTTATTACTCACATGCCTACTAATGCAAACTATATAACTCAAGTGGAAGTGGAAATTAAAAGGTTAATGCTAATTTGGTGTGTACTGGCTGAGATAAAAAATACAGATTTCCTTCTATGAAAGAGATGGAGGGAGGGAAAAAGGTGAAAGGGGAGATATATATGTATATATATATATATATATAGAGAGAGAGAGAAAGAGGTGGATGCGGGTAGATAGGAAAAGATGTGCAGGGAGAGATGGAGATAAAGAAAATATCATGTCTGGTGCTGGTTGGTCGCTGATGAAAAATAATGAACACATCATAATATATTCCTTGGTAGAAGACTGCAGGTAGAGGTACTCAAATGCATACATACAGCCTTAATTCATAAGCTTAGTCAAAGAATGACAGGAAAGAATGTGATTCTTCTAATCTTGCAAACTGCATTTGAGTTTACTGTATTCAGGGATTAATGAATCCCAAATGGTGTAAGGCTTTACATTTTCTACAGAAGAGAATTATGAAAATAAGACAGCTGACAGGGGCAACAGTACTGTGGTTTGCTCTTCTGACCATTGCTAAATTAAAGTTTAATCTAAAAATATGATAATCTTTTGGCCACCAGGGGTATTGTACTACATCAACGGTAATAACCACACAAAAATATGAATCACAAAGCAATTCAATACATGCAGCTTGACCTGAAGAACATGCTGGAAATATGTACTGCTGCCTTAGGCATAGGCCTACACAACAGACTGAAAACCCCACTGAGCGACCAGGCAGAGTCTTTGGCCATTTTCTCACATCCTTTTTCATCTGTCTTCTCTGGGTTTCAGTGCCTTCCAGTGCTCAGTTGTCCACAGTAACTGCACACTGAACAAACTCTAATAACCCCCCCCACACACACACACACACACGCACACACACTAATTTCCAAGGAAGAGGGGCACCATGACTTTCTGTTCTAACCCAAGACAGTGAGCTAGCATCCCTCTGGATTACCAGGCAATGGAACTGCCGGTTACTGTTCCACTCCTGTTAATAAGCCCAATAAGTGATAATGTGTAGCAGAGTGGTCTAGCTAGTTATTGGTGGGTGCCAGCAGCTTGTTACCATTTAGCAATAAATGCCCGCTTATCAGTTTATACATAAGTAAATAGATGACCAGTTACATTATTTTTATAAATAAGTAAATAACATATTTTACTTAAGAAGAATTAATTAAGTAGCACAAGTAACAGTTAAATATACAGAGATACAGACATGGAACAAGAAAACAGAAGATAATTCCCCTGAACAAATAATTTGCAAGAAAGAAAATATGTGTCTGCAACTAGACTTATGCAGTCACTATTTTGATCTGAAAGTGATTCCCTAATGACAGTAACTGAATTCCCAGAACATATCAGGCAGGGACAAAGTGGAAGGAATTCACAAGCATGAACTCCAGGGTAGTTCTGTTTTTCCTAGACTATTATTATTGTCTCATTTCTTCTCCTTTCTGAACTTTGTTGTGATTTACATATTTTTTCATAGAGAAATCGCATATGCAACAAAACAAAGTTTCACATTTTGACACTAATGAGTTTATTTAGCTGATCTTTGCTAGAAATATCATGAAATAATTATCTAATTGTTATTTTACAACGTCTTAGCTTTCAGGCCTAAGAAGAGCCACATATCTTGTAATTACAAGGCTGAATAAATTATAGCCTATTTCACCTGTAAGCGTGCATTTCACATCCATTGTATAACCACTGTAATTCACAGCAGTTGGAAATTATAACTTCAGCTGCAAAACTTTTGCACTTTTCATAAAGAAAAATGTCACAAGTTCACAAATTGTTCAAGCCACTGAAAAACACATACTTCAGAAGTGCATGTATTTATGTACGTATGTATGCATGGATGTATGTTTGTTTATTTATTTATTTATTTACTTACTTATGATTAGTGGGAAAGTCTGTCTGGGTAAAGCCCCTTTTCAGAAGAGGGTAGGGGAGAGAAGCTACACATTATATGTATTTGCACAGGCAATTAGGATGATAAAGTGACACAGATCTATAAAACATGTAGGATTATTTAACAGTTATGTATAAAGACACACTGAAATTTTAGTACTTAGATAGCAGATGTGGCACATGCACATTTTATCCAAACAGTTATTCACCTGACACATGTAAACAGGAGATAAAGTGTAATGACTTCATGATCCTTATTTGATTTGACTGCACAAGGAGGGACTTAGTAATTGTGTTGGTACAAGAGCAGGACTGGTTTGTTGACAGCTATAATTTCATTGCAGTGCAAAAAAAAAAGTTATGGGTTCTCACATACTTTTCTGCAAAAGTGAAGCACACATTTTGCAGATTAAATGATATATTTTTAAATTATCTGCTGCAGGTTTTTCATGACTTAAGTGTACCTCACATATCTGTTGCATTCTGCCTCAGAAAACAGTGGTATATTTATTATTAGACATCACATTGGTAGTGGTATCTTCTTTTCTACTACCATCCCAGGAAAACAAAGAGAGACCACACGCAAATGGAGGCTGAGCTAGGATTAGAAAACATCCATTCTACAAGAAGAGGAACACCTGGGATAAAAAAGGAAAAATAGATGTAAGCTGCATTCCAAGAGACAGTGGAGCCATTTTCCTAAATCCACAGAAGGCAAGTTTGTAGTAGTATAAATAAATTGGTTACAGGAAAATTTTACACCAATGAGTTATAAATTGCTGACATAAATTTGATTTCTATAACCTGCAGCTGCGTTCTCTGTGAATATAAGCAGCTGTCTTTCCCAGACCACAGTTCCAGGTTCACATGTGAAAACAGGAACTTGTTTCAAGAGATAAATTCGTATTTTTCAAGCCATAAAATAATTTTAAGATCAACATATTTTTGTGTCTCTTCTATACTGATTTGGATTAATGTTTTATCATAGTCATGCCAACAGCCATTCAGACTTCAGTATAGCTAACAGCCTCATAGTTAAAAGCACAGTTTTAATTATCCATTTTCTTAGTTTGTATGTCTTGTAATTGTGGGTTTAATATTTTCCTGTTTACATAATGTGCTTGTGCATTTTCTGGCAAAACTAAAAGTGTCATGAATGCACCAGTCAAAGAAGACTATTCCCACTTTAATTTGGGGGTTAATACTTTCCCTGGTGTTCAGTAGGAAAGAATTAAATGATTCAGTTTAGCTGAACCAAAATAAGATGACCAGTATTTGAAATCTGTTAAAATTAGAAGCAGTCAGGCAGACAGACAAACAGACACACTGCCCGAAGAGTTTTATTACCTCTTAAAACAGATTTCTAGCCATATAATTGTTTCTAATTTCTGCGGAAATTATAGATGACGCTCCCTAAAATTTGAATGTTACACAGATGTATATGCATCTCATATTGTAATGGTGAGCTTAGAACAGGAAATGAACATAATACGCCTTTTATTATCGTAGGCCTGGCTGATTTGCTGGATTCAGTATATACT